>NC_083627.1:785417-859748 GCF_963584025.1 Labrus mixtus
TGCAAGGTTTCTTCTTCATGGGCGTGATGCCCTCCTGCAGTGTGGCTGCTGGGTTCTTTAAAGTCGAGCTGAAAACAAATGAAGTCTCAAACGCTGAGATCCAGTTCTGTTGTTTTATTCAGCGTGAAGCAGAGACGTTTTCATTAATAAAAGATTCAGTGACGAACCACGATGAAGCAGGGACCTGCTGTGTCCTCTCTTCTGTTTTAACTTAAATCTCTCAAGTTTCCACCAGGTGGGATCTGACCAGGTGCTTATCTATAATTACTGGAAAAGAAGAAGAAGCCCATCAGTATGAATATTAAAGGGGCACTCCGAGGATTAAATCCGATGCCAGAAGGCCTATTTATGCTTTTAAATAATTTACATACTTCATTAAAACTCTGAACGCAGAGTTAGAAATTAACAGAAAAAAGAGGCTCAAGAAGTTTTGACTTAGATGCATTATGGGAAGACTGCATAGAGGCCAATCTGGGTACAGACTGGAAATTGTCAAGCCGCCATTACTGCAGTGGCGCCTCCCTACAAGATCTACATCTTTGAATGTAAAATGTAAAATGAAGCCGATGTTGAAGTGTAAAATCCTGCAGTTCCTGGAGTGTCCACTAGAGGCTGGCTGCAGAAGCACAGGAAGTCACATACACACCCATTCTAAAAAGCCTGTTTTTACAGCAGAGATTAACATGTTTACAGCCTGGTTCAAAAAACCAAATAGGTGTGATTAGCTCATGTCTCGATGGACACACACTGTACGGGGGGTGAATGTTTTGATGACTCATCAGTTTTGATTTGATGAAGGATAAGAGTTATTCACAATAAGGCGTGTAGCTGACCTGATTGACAGGTGGGCGCGGTGTAACGGTTTGTCAGGAGGTTTAAAACCCGCCTCAGCTCCAGCTCTCAGCCTGTCGTTAGGTTGACTGAAAGTTAGACTGAGACAGCATTTCCAGCATGGAGACCGCCATCGATGGGACTCCAGCGCCCCCTGCAGGAACAGACGGGGGACGACACTCAGGCTTCAAAACGTTCATATTTATTATCTATGGTTCTGTCACATGTTCGGGGTCCAACCCGCACTATTTTTTCATTAAATAAATCTGATTGGTTGATGAATATCAGACATTTGGGTCTTGATTGTTGATGATGGAGTTATTTGTGGGTCCTGAGACTGGACCAGTTGAGTCTGAACTCTTACCGTTAATAAACAAACTTTCTTTGCAAAAACCTTTTGCTTTTTCAGGGAGAGGTTCGGCCGTGTGTGTTTTTGATCAACTGTATCAGACGTAGGAGAAATGAAGAGAACCAGTTGTAAACATAGTTTGAAGAGTTTTTCTTGCAGCTGCAGCTCACTCAGGGTCACAGAGCAGCTTCAGCAGTAATCCTGTCAACACTTTTAGAATAAGTTTTGTTTCTCTGCATCTTACACAACTCCAATACTTCAAAGTGTTGATGTTAGGTAATGGCTCTTTATCGCCGTCTGTCCCGCTGACAGACGATGAAGTGGGTCAGTTACACCGAAGAGGAATCACTCGTTGAATCAGGGTTATGCTGCTCTATGCCGATGTCACACTGCCATTCTCCTCCGCTGTCACTTACTCGTTGAATGGCGACTTGCACTCCTGCAGATGCCCTTCCTGGAGGACGCTTTGTAGCCGTGAGTCGTCTGAAGACTAGAAAAGTGCTTTCCCATCTGAAGTCCATTTACCGATAACCATCAAAACCTTTTCACAACCGATTTGAATGGACATTGTTTTAATGTTTTTGTTTCCTTTAACTTGTTTTGTCTGAATGTGACTCTGCAAAGCGTCTTTGGGTGTCTTAAAGAAGCACTTTAGAGGGGCGCAGATGGCCTAACGGTTAGGTTGCGCCCCATGTACAGAGGCTATAGTCTTCCAAGCGGGCGGCCTGGGTTCAAGTCTGACCTGTGGCTCTTTCCCCGCATGTCATTCCCCTCTCTCTCTGGAGAGGCAAAAAGCCCCTAAAAAAAAACAAACAAACATATTTCTGAGTTTTTACATTTTAAAGCCTCAGAAGTTCCTCCTCAGGGGTTTTGGTCTCCTCAGTGATCGGTTTAAGATGAACCAGGTTTTTGCTGCTCAGATCACCAAACACCCGATAACTCAACATGGGGCTGAGATCGATGGTTACGACCTCATGTGGCGTCGTTCTGATGACTGTTAATGGACTCGTGGAGACTCCTGTCATACTTATCATCCGAGCACTGGGCTGCATTAATGGATTTTTATTTTCTGAACCAGTTTTTATTCCATCAGTGTGTCAGGACCAAGGGCAGTGCACTGACCTTTACAGACCGGGTTCACCGGCAGCCAGGGCTCGGCCAGCTTCGCCCCCAAGTCAACATTACAATACACGGCCATACTGTCACCGCCGCCGCTGCGTGCCCTTATGCACTGGCACATTTCCCAGCATGCCTTGGCGAGGGAGGAGGGGGTGGGGGAGTAAGACTGAGCGACTGAGGTGTGAATGAGGAAGAGGATATCAAGAATGGATTCGTATATATAAAAAAAAAAAACACCACGACAGCCATAAACGGCGTCGATATGGACGCCAGCCAGCGTGATTGACTGACGCTCTTTTGGTGTTATGGTACAGAAAAACACTCAGGACACACACGAGTAAAAAAAAAAGTCCAACAAACGTCTTTTTGTTCCCCTCCTCTTGTTTCTTTTTTTTGTGCGTTTTCTCTCTTTTCAATGCTGCAGTGCTATTCTGAGAGCGGCGCTCGAGCCCACGCACATCCTGACAGAGAGGCAGTGAATGGATGGAGAGAGAGAGAGAGAGGGCGAGAGAGAGAGACAGAGAGAGAGTTCTGGGGGGTCTTCTACACTAACTTAATGCCGGCCTTCACAGCTCGTGTGTCCATGCAAAGTGAAAGTCAGACATGCACGCTGCACAGGAAGTTCAGGAGCATGTGTGTCGTGTGGCGCCGCTGTATGATTCACGTCAATGTTAATGTATCGATAAAGTTTTTCCAATATCGACACAGAAGAAGAAAATGAGTCAACGTTGCAGAATCCTGTGTAACATAATCA
This sequence comes from Labrus mixtus, assembly GCF_963584025.1. Taxonomy (NCBI): domain Eukaryota; kingdom Metazoa; phylum Chordata; class Actinopteri; order Labriformes; family Labridae; genus Labrus; species Labrus mixtus. The sequence goes on from NC_083627.1 coordinate 788,471, forward strand.
ATCTGATCGTCAGAGTGGTGCACTCTCTGACTCTGCAGGATTACGTCATCAACTCTTTCAGAGCTGCGAGTAACGATTGTTTTCTCCGTCGCTCATCATGTCACTCGCTCATGTTACTCGCTGACGTGTTTCAGGTCTAAAGACGATCAAACAAAAGTGAAAAGTACACTTTAGCTGTCGCCATATTCTCGTTCTCAAGTGGAAGAACGTCTCAGTGCAGGAGTTTAATGCAGCTTTACACCTGATGAGCTTTTGGATCTTAAAGTGCGTTCACACTTGAAGAAACACTCATCTCTCCCCTGTTTCTGACTACCCACCGGACTCTCTGTGAGGAGGTTCCTGGTTTGAATCCCCGTCTGACGGGAGTCTCTCTGTGAGGAGGTTCCTGGTTTGAATCCCCGTCTGACGGGAGTCTCTCTGTGAGGAGGTTCCTGGTTTGAATCCCTGTCCTTCAGGAGTCTCTCTGTGAGGAGGTTCCTGGTTTGAATCCCCGTCTGACGGGAGTCTCTCTGTGAGGAGGTTCCTGGTTTGAATCCCCGTCCTTCAGGAGTCTCTCTGTGAGGAGGTTCCTGGTTTGAATCCCCGTCTGACGGGAGTCTCTCTGTGAGGAGGTTCCTGGTTTGAATCCCCGTCTGACGGGAGTCTCTCTGTGAGGAGGTTCCTGGTTTGAATCCCTGTCTGACGGGAGTCTCTCTGTGAGGAGGTTCCTGGTTTGAATCCCCGTCCGACGGGAGTCTCTCTGTGAGGAGGTTCCTGGTTTGAATCCCCGTGCGACGGGAGTCTCTCTGTGAGGAGGTTCCTGGTTTGAATCCCCGTCCGTCGGGAGTCTCTCTGTGAGGAGGTTCCTGGTTTGAATCCCCGTCTGTCGGGAGTCTCTCTGTGAGGAGGTTCCTGGTTTGAATCCCCGTCTGTCGGGAGTCTCTCTGTGAGGAGGTTCCTGGTTTGAATCCCCGTCTGACGGGAGTCTCTCTGTGAGGAGGTTCCTGGTTTGAATCCCCGTCTGACGGGAGTCTCTCTGTGAGGAGGTTCCTGGTTTGAATCCCCGTCTGACGGGAGTCTCTCTGTGAGGAGGTTCCTGGTTTGAATCCCCGTCTGTCGGGAGCCTCTCTGTGAGGAGGTTCCTGGTTTGAATCCCCGTCTGACGGGAGTCTCTCTGTGAGGAGGTTCCTGGTTTGAATCCCCGTCTGACGGGAGTCTCTCTGTGAGGAGGTTCCTGGTTTGAATCCCTGTCTGACGGGAGTCTCTCTGTGAGGAGGTTCCTGGTTTGAATCCCCGTCTGTCAGGAGTCTCTCTGTGAGGAGGTTCCTGGTTTGAATCCCCGTCTGACGGGAGTCTCTCTGTGAGGAGGTTCCTGGTTTGAATCCCCGTCCTTCAGGAGTCTCTCTGTGAGGAGGTTCCTGGTTTGAATCCCCGTCTGACGGGAGTCTCTCTGTGAGGAGGTTCCTGGTTTGAATCCCCGTCTGACGGGAGTCTCTCTGTGAGGAGGTTCCTGGTTTGAATCCCCGTCTGACGGGAGTCTCTCTGTGAGGAGGTTCCTGGTTTGAATCCCCGTCCGACGGGAGTCTCTCTGTGAGGAGGTTCCTGGTTTGAATCCCCGTGCGACGGGAGTCTCTCTGTGAGGAGGTTCCTGGTTTGAATCCCCGTCCGTCGGGAGTCTCTCTGTGAGGAGGTTCCTGGTTTGAATCCCCGTCTGTCGGGAGTCTCTCTGTGAGGAGGTTCCTGGTTTGAATCCCCGTCTGTCGGGAGTCTCTCTGTGAGGAGGTTCCTGGTTTGAATCCCCGTCTGTCAGGAGTCTCTCTGTGAGGAGGTTCCTGGTTTGAATCCCCGTCTGTCAGGAGTCTCTCTGTGAGGAGGTTCCTGGTTTGAATCCCCGTCTGTCAGGAGTCTCTCTGTGAGGAGGTTCCTGGTTTAAATCCCCGTCTGTCAGGAGTCTCTCTGTGAGGAGGTTCCTGGTTTAAATCCCTGTCTGTCAGGAGTCTCTCTGTGAGGAGGTTCCTGGTCCAAAGACGTGCTCGTTAGGTTAACTGCTGACTCTAAATTGTCTGTAGGTGTGAACGTAAGTGTGGCTGGATGTCTGTCTCTATATATCTGCTCTGTGATTGGCTGGTGAACAGTCCAGGGTGTAACCCCGCCTCTCGCTCAATGACAGCTGGGATCAGGTCCAGCCCCCCCCGCGACTCTAAATGAGAAAAAGCAGTAAAGTTCTTCTAGCACCATGAATATTTCCTCGGTCACTTACAGTCGGCGCCCTCTGAGCTGCAGGTCGTCGGTCTTCTCGTAAACGGGGGACATTACGACGGTGAGTTGACAGACTGGCACCACTTTTTTAAAAATGTTTGAATCACTGCAGGAAGCATTACTCACTGATTTAGGTTTTGTAACGCACAGCTGCTAAAAATAACTGCATTTTGAAGTTGACTTCCTTTGGGGTTCCTGCAGTTTTTGTATAAATTAAGAGCAGAGCAGAACAGGTGAGAGGCTGCTGGTAACGGGCTTCAGTGTCGCATGAATCACTGCACAAAGACGTAGAGAGAGAGCTCCTCGCAGCAGTCAAAGGTTTAAACGTACTGTGGGTGGAGATGATGAATGTCACTTCTGAAAGCTCCCACTATTGACGCAGGTGTTTGCAAGATTAGTCAATGAGAAGGAGAATCACCTGCAAGGATTTAAATAGTTCATTGAATCATTTTTAATGCAAAGTTAGAAATGTAAATATCTGCTATCTGTTTTCTGTGTTGGACTTTTCAAATGAGACACTGAAAGAAGTCGTCACGGGTGCAACAGGCTGTCGTTCTTATTCTTAGTTCCAACATTCATTTGAACCCGGGGGAGAACGTTCACATTCAAACTGTGACGAGACGTTCAAATTCAAATATTCAGTCTATCAGCGAATCGTCTGAAGCAGTTTGATCCAGCAGGGGGGGGGGGGGGGATCTATAGGTCACTGTCGGGTTCTGGCTGATGATGCTGGCGTGGAGGCCGAGCAGCAGGTCTATAGGCACCGGGATGAATCCATACATGTGAGCAGGAAGACAAATGGCCGAGCTCAGCGGAGAGAGAGAGAGAGAGAGAGAGAGACACCTGGGAGGAGGACGAGCTGCAGAAGAAGAAGAGACTAAATGAAGGTCTTGATTTCCTCTCAGCCTCCGGCCTCTTTTGTTTTTATCGTCTTGTAAGAAACGTTCCTTTAGGAGGTCCACGGGCGGGCAGGAAGTGTTATTTTCTCATGTTGTGTAATATCCTCGAACACATCACTGCTCTCTCTCACAGCACGTCTGACCCACTTCCACAAACTCTTCATTAAGAGCAACAAGCAGCAGCGTCCTTTTAATAAACACCACCGTTAATGAAATGAAAATCCCATCTCTTGGTGTTATCTTTAGCGTTAGCTCGTTGTGATAAAAAACAACAACAACAAACAGCAGCCAATGAGAGTGTCACAGAGATGTTTGGCCGGCCCTCGCTCTCCCCCTCACATCCTGTTTGAACAGGAGATGGCTTCAGATTGTTGGAAAAGACAAACACATTTTAGTTTCTGCTGCAACTCCAAATATTTTCCACAAATTCTTCATTTGCAAAGAATGCATTTTGTTCCTGTGTGGTACGAAGCATTCGATGGAGAGTCTTTAATTTGTTATTCTCTGTCACCAGGAGAGCAACGTCTGTGCACAAATGTGTTAAATCTTCATTGGATTAATGCACTTCCTGCCTGGAGAGTCAGTGGAGGTTCAGCTGTTTGTCAGCGGGGGTTTCTTAATTACGACATGCGAGGAAGCGGGTCGGAAAAAGCCCCCCGAGGGTTTGAGATACGCTGATGTGAAGCCCGGCTGTCAGAGCAGCAGAGAGGACCGGGCTATTAAGGTTACTGTGATTCAGGAAATATCCTCAACCCTGAACATCCTGTTCTCATAGCCCCCCCCCCCCCCCCCCCCCCCCCCCCCCCCCCCCCCCTCCTCTGACTCCTCACTCCTGCTTGATGATCGTTCTCTACCTCGTAGGGTTTGATTTATCTTTCATGTCACATGTCGGCCTCTGATGTCTTGTTGCATGTTTTTGTCTCTGGTGCTTCTGTTTGTATAAATGTCTCTAACACACACACACACACACACACACACTCTGCCTCATTCTCTCGACTGTTTTCATCAGCTGTATGTTAATGAAGCATAAATAACATAAATAACATAAATAGCATAAATAACATAAATAACATAAATAACATAAATAGCATAAATAACATAAATAACATAAATAACATAAATAGCATAAATAACATAAATAGCATAAATAACATAAATAGCATAAATAGCATAAATAGCATAAATAACATAAATAGCATAAATAGCATAAATAACATAAATAGCATAAATAGCATAAATAGCATAAATAACATAAATAGCATAAATAACATAAATAGCATAAATAGCATAAATAACATAAATAGCATAAATAGCATAAATAACATAAATAGCATAAATAACAAATAGCATAAATAGCATAAATAACATAAATAGCATAAATAGCATAAATAACATAAATAGCATAAATAACATAAATAGCATAAATAACATAAATAGCATAAATAGCATAAATAACATAAATAACATAAATAGCATAAATAGCATAAATAACATAAATAGCATAAATAACATAAATAGCATAAATAACATAAATAACATAAATAACATAAATAGCATAAATAACATAAATAACATAAATAACATAAATAGCATAAATAACATAAATAACATAAATAACATAAATAACATCCCTCCGCTTCTGAAATGTTTCACGCCATATTCTAGTTTCACATCAGGTGACAAGTTCAGAGTTCAAACTCAGGCTCTTCTGTACCTCCACCCTCTGTACCTCCACCCTCTATACCTCCACCCTCTATACCTCCATCCTCTGTACCTCCATCCTCTGTACCTCCATCCTCTATACCTCCATCCTCTATACCTCCACCCTCTGTACCTCCACCCTCTGTACCTCCATCCTCTATACCTCCATCCTCTGTACCTCCATCCTCTGTACCTCCATCCTCTATACCTCCATCCTCTATACCTCCACCCTCTGTACCTCCATCCTCTGTACCTCCATCCTCTGTACCTCCACCCTCTGTACCTCCATCCTCTGTACCTCCATCCTCTATACCTCCATCCTCTGTACCTCCATCCTCTGTACCTCCATCCTCTATACCTCCATCCTCTATACCTCCATCCTCTATACCTCCATCCTCTGTACCTCCACCCTCTGTACCTCCATCCTCTATACCTCCACCCTCTGTACCTCCATCCTCTGTACCTCCATCCTCTGTACCTCCACCCTCTGCACCTCCACCCTCTGCACCTCAGTGCCCTGTCCCTCCTTCCTGAGTGGAGTGGGTGAAGGTGGATGTCCAGTGGTTGTGTGATGTCCTGTGTGTAACTTAGAGGAAACGGCTTTCCTTTTGTCAGCAGCTGCTCGGCCTGCTGGGTCAGACACAAAGCGTCCGAGAGGCGCGTCTGTTCACGTTCATGTGGATCCACAAAGTCAGGGAGGGGATCCACATCGCCGAGCCTCACACCTCCTCGAGGAATTAAAAAACATCAGTACGGTCAAACGTCTCAAACGTTCCTTCAGTCTAAGTGTTTAGAACGCCACGTTCATATTGAGGTTAGGAGAGTTTTTAGCCCGACAGCGGCGTGATGCTCTCATTCGCTGTCGCTGTGGGCCTCATTCTGAAAACAGAACACACACACACACACACACACACACACACACACACACACACACACACACACACACACATCTGTGGTCTCCCTGTTCTCCGTCCTTCTGTCAGATGAGTCCATATGGCAGCTGTCATGTCGCCTGCTCTCTTTTTATCAGAGTCAGATCACGGCTGCTCTCGTCTCCGCTGTCAGCTGATGTTTTATATTTACAGTTTGACTCTGAATCAGTGTGTGTGTGTGTGTGTGTGTGTGTGTGTGTGTGTGTGTGTTTATACTATACATCCCTCAGTAAAGCACAGTTTCAGGTCTAATTAAGCACTCGGGAAGCCGTGCATGAGCGGCTTCAGGTAAACAGTAAATCATATAAAAATACCTCCTGAGCGGCGAGCTCAATCACAACGATTTCAGACTTCCTGTTCATCTTTTCTTTTGTGCTCAATGCTTCAAATCATCAGAACAATAACCTGGAGACGTCAGATATCTGGACGTCGGGCTTAGACGTTTCTCCTGCTGCAAATTTGAGGTTCAAACGTGCCGACAGGGGAGCAACTCATTGGCTGAAACAAACCGACATAAACAAACCTTCTAGTTGGTTCGAGCTGCGTCCCAAAATTCTACTTCCTGTTTTCACCTCCATTAACAGACACACCATGGCGTCCTATTGGTCTGCGGGTTTTGCTGATTTAATAACAAACGTTTGTGTTCTCCTCTTGCAGCGTGGAAACGACGTCTGAACCAGCGGACGCCACCCCCGCCGCCAGAGAAAAACGAGAAGAAGCCGAGAGAAGGTGGACGGGTTCCTCCACCACATGGAGCTCCTCGGGGGGATTTCCTCCGCTGCTCTCAAAGCTCCTCGCTGAACTTATTCCTCCCGTCTTTTTACAATGTTTTTTTAAACTTCCTCGCCATCATTTGGGATCGAGGTCACGATCGCCGGGCGCCAAACTGACTGAAAAAAAAGAAGCAAAAAAAAATCATCAGGAGAAGAGTTTATTCCTCCAACCATGACGACCCCCCGCATGTCATTAAAATCCGACTCGGCGTTCTGAAGAGGTCTTTTTAGAAAACACAAGAACCGTTAAACACCGAGTCCATCGCTGCCGTCTTCTTCTTCTTCTTCTTCTTCTTCTTCTTCTTCTTCTTCTCCTTCTTCTTCTTCTTCTTCTTCTTCTTCTTCTTCTTCTCCTTCTTCTCCTTCTTCTTCTTCTTCTTCTCCTTCTTCTTCTTCTCCTTCTTCTTCTTCTCCTTCTTCTCCTTCTCCTTCTTCTTCTTCTTCTTCTTCTTCTTCTTCTTCTTCTTCTTCTTCGCAAAGCTGCTCTAGAAGCTGAGAGAGCGTTTTCTCCCGGGGGACGACGATCAGTGCATTAAAGGTTCAAAGTGCTTTATAAACCTCCGGCTTGTTGCTAAGCAGTGACAACTTCACTGACAGCCGCTGCTGCCGCCGCCGCCGCCGCCGCTGCTTCCACTGTTCCTGCTGCTGCTGCTATCTCACAGGACGTCTCAGTCTGCGCTGTCGACACTTTGCCTATCTTCTTCTTCTTCCAGTCGTTTCTCGTCCTCTTCTGTTTCTTCCACACGTGGCTCCCCGTGACGCCACGCTGAACGCCGCCCCTCCCCCTTTATCTCATCCCAGTGACCTCTTTAGCATTCTTCCTTTACTCAAAACATGCAATTTAAAACCTTTCACTGTTCGACCGTTTGAAAAGAACGAAGCCATACCGAACACCAGTCATACCGTTTACGTCTCCGTGCGGCGAGCGAGTGACGGCGTGCTGTGAAGGCGAGCGCCCCGCGGGTCGTCCTGTTTTCCCCTCGGTGTTGACGGATGAATCCGGACATTTTCATGTCTGTTCTGTGGGCAGAAACTCGCTGCCCCGCTAGAACCGGGCCCAAGCCCTCCTTTGTTCTCTTCTGTTGGGCCAAGCTGAACTCCGAGCAGAGACACTCGCACAAGGGAATCGAACGCACACGATCAGCCTTTTAAAAAAAAACACACAAAAAAACACGTTTCCGGTAACGCCGTTCTCTCGCTGTCGATCACTTTGTGAATGCCTTGCTCGTTTTTCTTACCGATTTGATGCTGCTGAACGTGTTGCCATAGCAACGTCCGAGTCCCGCGACTTCTGAGTTTTTGCAAAAAACAAAAGTTCAAGCATACCGACCTTTACCGACTCGTCCTCTAAACTGTGCGAAAGAAAGACGGAGCGTGCTGATTGGTTGGCGTGCGAGCGTGGCGTCGATGGAAACGCAGATTTCCTTCTCAGCTTGTGACCAAATTCAGACCGACTTCCTCTCGGCTCGTTTCGCTGAACACAGATGAGCTCACTGACGCCGCCGGTGCCGTTTACAGACGTGACCACGCGCTCCGAGGCCGACGGCTTTGATTTTTACCTTTCAAAATAAAATCTAAAGTTTGTGTGTTATATTTCACTACAGAAGTGCCAAACGTTTAAGAAACATTCGACGTCAGCTCATCTGAAGTTTACACGCAGCACTCGATGTTTACAGATTTTTCCATCGCCGTTTTTCACACGTGAATCGTAACGTTCGTGCCATAAACGACCCCGTGGAACTCTTTTATTAAGGCTTTTATTTTGGAGGGGTCATTATATAACGAGTTTACAGCTTTCTCACGTTCATGTTTACAGAAAATGTCAAATTTAAAAAACTGCCTCGCGTCAAGATTTTAGATTCATGGCCAACGGACTGTAAAGCGCAGACGCACCAAGTTTAAGTCTCGGACGCCGCCGCCATGAAGACCACCTGATTCTATATATTTATAAGCGTTTGACTTTTAATGACGTTGATTATCTGAGAACTTTTCCAGGCGGTTTGCACGGCGCCTGAAACACTCTGACGGACCTCAGTGTTTACAGAAGCTGCTCAACGTGAGGGAAATGTTTACGATGAAACGCCAAACTCCTTCATCGGACTGAACGCCAGGAGACACCCGTCGCGCCCGTGCAGGATTATTCCCTTTTCGTACTTTTTTTATAATCCAGAAGCGGCCATCTTGGACGCTGATTGTTGACCGCGCTTCACGAGCTGCTCCTGAACTTTGTGATCAAACGATGAAACCTGCAGCTTCAAGAGGGATGTTTCGCCTCGCCCTCGCCCTCCTTCTTTTCCCATCATGCCTCGCTGTTTCCACTGTTACCATCTCCACGGTGCGGCGTGCTGCCGTGGATGGCAACGCCAGGACTCTGAGCGGCGGCGGTGGTAGCTCGCCCGCAGCCGGTAAAAAGAGCACCGCCTTGTTCCTCCTAACCGGCTACAAACCTCCTCTGCCGCCGCTGCCCGCCGGGCCCAAGGTGGCGCCGAAAGCAGCCGAGGTGGAGGACGGAGACGATCGGCCGGTCGTGGCTGAACTCCCTCCTAAGCCCCTCCCCCAGACCATGTTGCCAAGGAACATGACGGCCGACGCCCTGAAGCCCCCGCTCGGAGCGGCCCAGGTGGCGCCCCCTCCCAGACAGCTGGTGGATGTGGACGTTTGCAGGTAAGAAGAAAACACTTCCTGTTGTGGTTGGCGTGTTGTTGTAGTTTACAAGTGGCCATGGGTGGAGGTGTCCAACATTTCAGGTGGCGTGCAATGTGTGATGGTGGCGGCAAGAGCAAATTGTTGACCGAACATAAAGTAATGTTCCTGGGCCGGTGGTCTTTGAAAACGGGGCCGCCGGTAAATCTGACCCCTGCTGTTATGTGGACGCACGGTGTGAAGGACGCCGCCGACTTTTTAGATGAACAGTCAGGTATTAAAAGTGCGTCCTATAGAGCGCCACAGGAATGAGTCCTAAAACCAGGAAGTAAGTTAGCATTTGAGCGCCATGGGGTCTAACGTCTAAACGTCAACGTGGATTTTGAATGTGTTTGTGGTTAGACTCCTGAAATAAGGTCTGTGGTTAACACAAGCTGAAGAGATGTTGGTGTTTTGTTAGACCACATAAACTACGTTAGGTAATACCTCCACTTGTGAAGTTTGAAGTTTTTACTCGTCTTTAAAAAGGCGGTTGCTAACAAGCGGCTAAATGTGACTACAGCGGTCGTCGGGGACATTAAACGTCATCACGCCGGACACAGAGGGCGGGAACTCTCTCACTAGTCGGAGATGTCTCCTGTAGGTTTAATCTTTAGGTTAAGGTGAATATTATGTTAGTAAACTATTTATTAAGCTACGTGGATTAGTTTATCGGAGATCGTCTGAAGCTGAACGCTAGTGACGTCACAATCATCCGACCGTGGTGTAGTTAGCTTGTAGCATAATGTTAGCTTTTTACTTCTGTCGGCTGCATTAACGCTTCAAACATCATAAAAATGGCGTTCATCTGTGAAGATTATCCTGCTGAACAAAACGCCTACGCTTCAGAAACGTGTGTTTAACACAGAGATTATTTTCTGAAATGATCCAAAATCCAATGAAAACATCCCAGAGGAGGATTCTGGTTAGACCCCGTGGAGATGATACTTCAGGGTCTACAAAAATACATCATATGGTTTGTTCTCTATAGACGGACGGTGATTCTGAATGTTTGGACTCTAAAAGCAAATTAGCAAATCAAGCAGGTTGATAAAAAATAATCAGAGTGTGTGTCGTATTAAAGCGATCTTTGCAGGCGTTGGATTTCCTCCTCGCCTCCTTCACGGCGCAATTTTTTTATCTCCATCTGTGAAATGCGTTGATCACAGTGGACACCATAAAGGCGAGGCGCATCATGATTTCTTTCTCCTCCTTCAGCTCTGATCTCCATCTCACTGGAGATTACATGTTGCCCTGAGAGGCGTCTTGCTGTTGCTAGGAAACATGTGATCAGCTCTGAACTGGTTGTGAGCCGGCGAGCTGCAGCAGCGTGCAGGCGGCGAGAAGGTGCCCGACCAGTACAGCCGTGATAAGATTCAAAGAGTTTGACCTCAGGCTGATATCTATAACTAGTCACATTTCCCGACATATCGGCGATTCTTAACCTTAAATATTAAGGAGGACGTCAGCTGTGATCTGATGGCGACTAACAGCTGATTAAATCTGTTTTTACAGCCCGGTGTCTCTCCAGATGTTCATCCAGTCTGTAGTTTCTTATTAAGGGGGAAGTTTAGAACATTTCCTCCAGAGCAGATCCCTCAAAAAAACTCTCAAATAAAATATATTAAAGGAGCAGTATGTAACTCTGACCCCCTAGTGTTTAAAATGTGTACTGCAGTCTGAATTCTAAACATCATAGAGCGCTGTCTCTCCCCCCCCCCCCTCCTCTCTAGAGTCCATGCTCACTCAGGTCACCATGTGGTGGACTCTGAAGCTTCAGTGTTTATCCAGCTCTGCATGGGTCTGTAAACCTTTCTGTGTTCTAACCTCTCTCCATTTTTCAAAAGCATCTCCAATATTGATCCTAGTTTGAGCACGTTTCTGCTCGTGGAGCTTATTAGAAACATGCAGAGGCTTTTTAGGTCGGGTACAATCACTTCTATCTGAACCACTTCTCTTGACCGCTTCCATCACTGCAACACCTGTTGACCTGATAACTGCTCTCATATCTGACAAACAGAGGGGCGTCCAAAACGGCCGTGTGGGGGGGGGTCACCTTAAACCCCGCCTACCTTCTCTGGTCCAAACTGAGGTCCTGTGACAAATGGCCGCCCCACTAAACACTTGACTGTTGATGTGTTTCTTTGCCGTGACCTTTGCCCTCCTCAGGGGTTACTATGACGTCATGGGTCACTTTGACACGACCTTCAACTGCTCCAAAGGCAGCTACATCTACTGCTGCGGCACCTGCCACTACCGCTTCTGCTGCGAGCACCAGAGGAGCCGGCTGGACCAGGAGGCGTGCAACAACTACATCTCCCCCGTCTGGGCCGACCCGCTGGTCCCCCCCACCGTGCCCGTGACCAAGCCCGACCCGGACCTGGAGATGCTGCAGCAGCAGAACAGCAGGTCAGAGTCTGGTGTTAACATTTATTATAAACAAAATGGCCGACTACATTAGATAAATGTGTAATTCATCGTCTGCTCCCTGAGAACAGCACGGCCTACGTGATCGGAGGAGTCATCTCCTTCACGCTCGTCGTGGCCGTTGGCGTCCGCATCGCCTTCAGCAAGGTGGCTCGCCGACCCCGAAACAGAGACGTCAACATGCCCAGGTGAGAGCACGTTAACACGTCAGTCAAACAGCAGGGGGCGCTGTCAGGGTCTGAAGACTCCGCCTCCACTTCATCGATGACATCAGTCTGAGGTAGAGCGGAGGTCGCGTCCACACGTAGGCGGGTGTTTTTTTAAAGTCTGTCCTGTCGCTCTTTTTCTTCTTCAGAGTAAAGCGACATGTTTTTGTTTTTGTGATGTCACAACATGATGCAGAAACTCCGTCTAACATTTTTATCTTTCTCGCTCCTCTCCTTCCCTTCCCTCCTGCGTCCTCCCTCCTCCTTCCTGCTTCCTGCGTCCTCCCTCCTCACTCCTGCTCTCCCCCATGTCTCCTCCTTCCTCTCCTCCCTCCTCTCTCTTCTCCTTCCTTCCTCTCCTCCCTCCTCCCTCCTCTCTCTTCTCCTTCCTTCCTCTCCTCCCTCCTCTCTCTTCTCCTTCCTTCCTCTCCTCCCTCCTCCCTCCTCTATCTTCTCCTTCCTTCCTCTCCTCCCTCCTACTCCCCCGATGTCTCCTCCTCCCCCCCCAGATCATTGGTGGACATCTTGCGTCACCAGTCGAGCCCGGTGCAGCAGGGAGAGAGGAACAACATGACCAGCACCACCTCAGACGGACGACCATCCAAGAACCTGTACACGCCCATCCTGCAGAGCAAAGACAACCGCAGTAAGTGACCACGCCCCCCGACAGACACGCCTTTAAGTACAACGCCGTCCTGCAGAGCAAAGACAACCGCAGTAAGTGACCACGCCCCCGACAGACACGACGCCGCCACGTCGAGGTGCGGCACGTTTACGGTTAGAGGGATCGAGAGCTTCAGTCTCTTTCTGTGAAGATTCTTCAAGCTCACACGTTTTATTCTTCTTTTGAAATACCCGTCATGCCGAGGTCAGAGGTCACGACCTCGCTGTCGCTAACGATGCTAACGATGGTCCAGGTTTCTGATTGGACGAAATCCGCGCTGTGACTTTACAGACGGACACGAGAGAACGCCACCAATCATGACGAGCGACCTGATGAATGAAACAGCGTTTGTCTCAGACTGAGCGGGATTATCGGACGATTTGAGGTCCAATTCCTTCCTGACGCTCGCCGTGTGAGTCGTATAAAGAACGCTGTCCGGAGGTCATGAGGCATCCTGGACGTTTCCTTCATTGGTTGGCGTTCACTCTGAGTTACTACACGGGGTTAATCGACGAGTCCTGAATCAGTAGGACCGCTGGATCGAGCTTCTATCATGCAGTCTGACCTCGCCGCCGTCTCTCCTGGAGGTGGTCGTAGTGTTGACGATGGCCGTGGTCACGGTTATATTATTAGAGCGAACGTGTCTCTGGTTGCAGAAAACAGAAACTGTGAGCGGAGGTTATCCGCTGGTCGATGTTTGTTTGTTTTGTTAAATCTGTAAAAACACACACACCTCTCTCTCTCTCTCTTCACTGTCCTGTCCCTCGATCGCCCCTCTCTCTCTCTCTCTCTCTTCACTGTCCTGTCCCTCGATCGCCCCTCTCTCTCTCTCTCTCTATCTTCACTGTCCTGTCCCTCGATCGCCCCTCTCTCTCTCTCTCTCTCTTCACTGTCCTGTCCCTCGATCGCCCCTCTCTCTCTCTCTCTCTTCACTGTCCTGTCCCTCGATCGCCCCTCTCTCTCTCTCTTCACTGTCCTGTCCCTCGATCGCCCCTCTCTCTCTCTCTTTTAACTGTCCTGTCCCTCGATCGCCCCTCTCTCTCTCTCTCTCTCTCTTCACTGTCCTGTCCCTCGATCGCCCCTCTCTCTCTCTCTTTTCACTGTCCTGTCCCTCGATCGTCCCTCTCTCTGTCTCCACTGCAGAGTCAGTCTCTCCAGGATTTCAAAATAAAACTCAACACGAGGGGAAATGTGTTCCTTTAGTAGAAACACAGATTTATAAACAGTCAGACTCTTATCTCTGTTTTCTGGCTCAGAATGAAATTTAAAAAGAAACACACAAAACTTTTTACGCATAAAACTTTATTAAACATGGACAGGACGAGTCGACGAATCATCTGACTTTAATCCACTTCTAATGAAGCGATTTGATTTGAGATGAAATGAGTTTAAATTAAAACATCTCCTCGAGGGACTCTCTCTCTCTCTCTCTGTTTCTCTATCTCGCCCGCCTTTCACACTTTCCTGTCTCTCTCCCCTCTCTCTCTCTCTCTCTCTCTCTCTCTCTGTCCCCCCCTCTCTCTCTCTCCCCCTCTCTCTCCCCCCTCTCTCTCTCTCCCCCTCTCTCCCCTTCCCTCTCTCTCTCCCCTCTCTCTCCCCCCTCTCTCCCCTTCCCTCTCTCTCTCTCTCCCCCTCTCTCTCCCCCCTCTCTCCCCTTCCCTCTCTCTCTCTCTCCCCCTCTCTCTCCCCCCTCTCTCCCCTTCCCTCTCTCTCTCTCTCCCCTCTCTCTCTCTCCCCCTCTCTCCCCTTCCCTCTCTCTCTCCCCTCTCTCTCTCTCCCCCTCTCTCCCCTTCCCTCTCTCTCTCCCCTCTCTCTCCCCCCTCTCTCCCCTTCCCTCTCTCTCTCTCTCCCCCTCTCTCTCCCCCCTCTCTCCCCTTCCCTCTCTCTCTCTCTCCCCCTCTCTCTCCCCCCTCTCTCCCCTTCCCTCTCTCTCTCCCCTCTCTCTCCCCCCTCTCTCCCCTTCCCTCTCTCTCTCTCTCCCCCTCTCTCTCCCCCCTCTCTCCCCTTCCCTCTCTCTCTCTCTCCCCCTCTCTCTCTCTCTCTGTCCCCCCCCCCTCTCTCTCTCTCCCCCCTCTCTCCCCCCCTCTCTCTCTTCCCCCCCTCTCTTTCCTGACACATATGCTTACTCGACACGGCGCTCTGTGTCTCAGGAGTGGTTTTTTTTGTCCATCAGTTTGTCGGCTCTCTCTCTTTGCAGCGGGGAACTTGCACCACCATTTTAACCAGCAGGTCTCAGCGTCCAGCCCCAAACACTCTGCCACCATCGGTAAGCCTGAGGGGGGTCGGCAGCTCAGGATCTAACGGCCTTACTGCGGCCTCACTGTGTGTCTGTGTCCGTGTGACGGCGTCCTGCCCTCTCACAGCAGCTGTGTCATCATGTTTCTGTGTTTATGTTCTGAGATGTTCCAATACAGCCACAGAGCGCCCCATAGTGTAGACACGCCTCCTCCGCCGCCACCGCCACTGATGGAAAACGAGTCCTCCGGGAAAAGACGCTGACAGAAACTTTAAACTCAGCTGATCAAACTTCAGAAGAAAAACAAACATGGAGGATGAAGCACTCAAATAATAAAACTAAAAACAAGGTAGTAAAGGTTTCCTCCTGAGCAGCTCGTTTATCTTCTCACAGCTGCTAAAAGGTAGAAACAAATCATTTAGCTAACTGTTGGTTAGCACGCCACACCACGGAGATGAAGCTAATCAATATCACCACAACATAAATGAATGAACATATCACATGGTTAAATATTATATTTATTGAGTTTTAGAGTATTTTAGCTGATTGCACATAGACTTACCTCGGGGACAGCATGGTGCAGCAACGATGCACAGGTTGCACCACTCAAGTCTGCAGGGGCCCAAGTAGTGTTGTACTGAAGTACTCGAGATCGGTCTTGGTCTCGAGACTTTTTGAAGATCTCGTCTCAGAATCAAAAGCTTTTTTACTCGGTCTTGTCTGAGTCTCAGACTGGACGGACTCTGGATTTGAAATGAAGACCGGTCTAGACCTCCACTGATCGTCTGTTTCTCCTCGTCTTCACTAAGATTAGAATGAAAACGTCTCTTTCTAAAACAACAAATAACTTCAAGTCATTTATAGTTTGATTTTTATCCTCCAGTTACGGATGCAACCTTCCCGCTGTTATGGTCTAAGTGAGGGACACGCCCCCTAAACACAAGATGAAGACGTCTCAGAGATATTTATGTTCTCAGTCTCTGAGCACTCTGGTCTCTCGGGTACATCCTGGTCTCGGTTAGCTTCCTCATCTGTTTTTGATATTTATGATCTCTGACGCTTTGACGCCTTACCACCGCTCGCTCTGAAACAGACGTTAGACGTTTCTGATGTTTGTATTGGAACTCCTCTTGAAAATGACACGCTGCAGTAAGAGTGTGAGCAGGAAGTCGTCTGGCCTGCTCTCTGCTTAATGCAAGCCTGTCTGCCCCCCCACCCCCCCACTGACACCTCAAGCCTGCTCCCAGATGTTCCTCCTCCTCCTCCTCTCTGTGAAGCAGCGATGCAATGTGCTTACAGTCGACACTAAATCCTTCCAGAGGTCTCGGCTTCAGCCCACCTGAGTCTGTTTTTACAAAAAAAGAGCCGAAAACCATGAAAACTTAAAAAAAGCAGCGCTGTCACGTGAGTTTCCTGCACCAAACATCGTGTCTGCGCCGTGAGAGATGATGCTCTGCGTCTAACATGGCCGCCACAGAAAACCAGGATCAGGTTGCCGTGGAAATGTGATGAAGATGAAGTGGAGTGAACTTATTCCGAGCCCTTCCTCCCACGTGCGTCCCTTGGGAAGTGAATTATACAAGAAGGAAAGAAAAAGAGCAGATTAAAGTTTGGTGTGAATAATGTGAAGCAGGAAGTAGAAAACATTTCATTTAACTTTTTTAATCTCATGTTATTTTGTCCCTTCAGGCTCTCCGTAGATAGTGGTCCTCAGTGTCTCCCTGTAGTCTCAGTGATGTAAAAGAAGAACACTGCTGCATCTTTGAGTGTCTCATTTCACTTTAACAAACTCTCAGACAGTAATATCCACCTGATGACATCACACATTGACCTTATGACATCACACATTGACCTTATGACATCACACATTGACCTGATGACATCACACATTGACCTGATGACATCACACATTGACCTTATGACATCACACATTGACCTTATGACATCACACATTGACCTTATGACATCACACATTGACCTGATGACATCACACTCTCTCGCTCACTCTCTCTCTCTGTCTCTCTCTCGCTCACTTTCTCTGTCTCGCTCTCTCGCTCACTCTCTCCCTCTCTCACTCTCCCTCTCTCGCTCACTCTCTCTCTTTCACTCTCTCGCTCACTCTCTCTATCGCTGTCACTCTCTCGCTCACTCGCTCTCTCTTTCTCTCACTCTCTCGCTCACTCTCTCTCTCACTCTCTTGCTCACACTCTCTCTCACTCTCTCTCCTCTCTCTCTCACTGTCTCGCTCACTCTCTCTCTCACTCTCTCTCCTCTCTCACTCTCTCGCTCACTCTCTGTCTCTCTCTCTCTCTCACTCTCTTGCTGTCTCACTCACTCTCTCTCACTCACTGTCTCGCTCACTCTCTCTCTCTCTCGCTCACTGTCTCGCTCACTCTCTCTCTATCTCTCTCTCACTGTCTCGCTCACTCTCTCTCTCGCTCACTCTCACTCTCGCTCTCTCCTCTATCGCTCTCCTCTCTCACTCTCTCTCTCTCTCTCGCTCATTCTCTCTCCTCTCTCGCTCACTCTCCCTCTCTCTCTGAAT
Source organism: Labrus mixtus (assembly GCF_963584025.1). Lineage (NCBI taxonomy): Eukaryota > Metazoa > Chordata > Actinopteri > Labriformes > Labridae > Labrus > Labrus mixtus. The sequence continues at coordinate 805,774 of NC_083627.1, forward strand.
CTGTGCGATGCAGAAATGTTGGACACTTTGATCTTCTTGGAGCTAGCTTATCTGTTCCCCCTCACAGTGTGTGTGTGTTCCCATGGTGACGCTTAACAGAGACATTATTGGACGTGAACGGTCAACGAGCAGATATGTACGGCAGTTATCTTTAACAAGATCGGCGCCCGCCACCGCCCCGAATGAACTCCACATCGATGGCGTCCATATTCTCAAACGCAGGAAACAAAACGCTCTATTTTCCCGCCATCACCTGAACATTTATCGCTGCTTTAACCTCCTCCTCCTCGAGCCTGCGCCACTCGTTTCCCCCGCACACCCTCTCACTTCTCCCCCCCCCTCTTGTGTTCGGGGTCACATGAACGCTGTCTGTCTGTTGGCCGCTTTGGAAACTATGAATGTGCTCGCTAACCTGTATGATGTAACCGATATGAGTCCACCCCGCCCCCCTGCCCCTCCCCCACACCGCTGATGTTACATAAGGAGAATCATGTGTATCGATCGATGTGCTGCTTCTGCACTTTGCATAAATGTGACTGTGTGTGTTTGAAGCTCTCAGTGTATCTCTATGTTTTTACGTGTGTGTGTGTGTGTGTTGGATGAACAGTGCACCGTTGTATTAATAGATGGTCACCATGGCGATAGGAGACACTCTCTGTTTTGTATACTGATTATTAACCAGCTTCTTTCTTCTTCCATGTTCTCCTCTCATTCCTTCCCGCTCTCTTTCCCCAGAACGCGGCCCCCGCATGAACAACACCCCCCAGCTCTCTTCGGGGCCCACCCTCATTTCCAGCAGCGTCAAAGGTCCCGGCGGCGGTGGCGGCGGCAGCATCTTCGGAGGGGGGATGAGACACAGCAACAGCCACTCCTCCTTCTCCCACTCCTTCCACAACCTGGCGCAGCTGCCGCCGTCCTACGAGCTCGCCATGAAACCCGAGATCAGCCGCTACAGCTCCCTGAAGAAGCTGGGTGAGTTTAGAGGGGGAGAGAAAGTTCAAACGCAGGGGAGGGGGGAGAGAACAAGGGAAGCAAAGAGGGAGACGAGGAGGGGGAGACGGTGGGACTAATTGATTTTTTTAAGACCGCTGAGGGGTTTCATGTGACTTCCCTCTCCTACAGAAAACGTCCCATGAACTTTGTTTTGTCCCCACGCTCAACACGTTTTAGAAAGTCGCCACTATCATTGTGGATTTCTGACAGACTCAACAGGTCCAGGTAAAGAATAGTGCTGAAAATTCTCAATATAGTGTTCACCTACATTGGCGTTCTTTTGTGGGTAATTTTTTCTTAAAACGATGTGGTGCCCCGTGTGAAGCTCTGTAGAGCCCAGCTCTGACTGGTCTCCTTAAAGGAAGAATGTGTCAGTTTACATGCAATGTGAAGCTACGAGCTAACTAAAGAGCGCTAACATTAGCATGCTAACACAACAATGTGAAGCTACGAGCTAACTAAAGAGCGCTAACATTAGCATGCTAACACAACAATTCAGGACATAGGTGATTGCAGCTCAAGACAAGGACAATTTTTGTCCACAGCTTGACTCCTTGAGGGGAGGGGGGTTGGAGGTGTGTCTCTGGAGGAGAGCGGAGGCTTCAGTATGGAGGAGGTGTGGCCTAACTGCAGTTTGTTTTGGTTTCATGCTGGTGCTCAAGGGCGACACCTACTGGATCAAAAAAGTAGCACACTTCAACAAGAGGTGTCGAGACAAAGACCGAGTTAGAGTTCTACATCATGTCCTCGTGCTGCATCAGACGCCGTTTATGTTTATGTTTACATTAACCCTCGCCGTGACGCCGGATTATGGAGATTATTTTAAGGTTAGCATGAAAACAGAGATCAGGCAGGCTGTCGTGATTCTGTTAGAGAGGTCGACATCGTGCCCAGAGGTCGGCCTCACACTCTCCCTGCGCTGATCAATAACACATACCACGCCCACGCCACCGGATCTGTGGCGCTGCACACGTCTCTGCCAACTGAAGTATGAGCCAGTTCCTCCCACCAGACTCTCTCTCCAGGTATTTCTCTCCTTCTGCGGCCCCGGTGCGTTCCTCTCTCTCACAGCCGGCGCTCTCCGGCGAACCTCCGCCGCAGCAGCAGGAGATTTCTGTGACTCAGCCGCCGGAGCAGGAGAACGAGCCGAACGTGTGAACGCTTTCTGCGAAACACTCGAGACGACAAAGTAAACAAAAGAGAGACAGAAAGAGGGGGAATGATCGGGAGGCGAGGAGGACGCGAGGCCCTGTGTCCACCTGGCGTCACCTCGCTTTGACTTTGTTATGCGTCCGCTCCGAGCGCTTAAGTTGAAAATCTTTCAACTTTTCAGAAAGGCGCTGTTGACGTTGTTGAGCTCCCAGGAAAAGAGAGAGAGAGAGAGAGGGAGAGAGAGAGAGGGAGAGAGAGAGAGAGAGGGAGGGGGGAGAGAGAGAAAGACAGAGAGAGAGAGATATAGGGTGAGAGAGAGAGGGATGGAGAGAGAGGGCGAGAGAGGGAGAGAGAGAGAGAGGGATGGAGAGAGAGAGAGAGGGATGGAGAGAGAGAGAGGGAGAGAGAGAGAGACAGAGAGAGAGGGAGAGAGAGAGAGGGAGAGAGACAGAGAGAGAGGGAGAGGGAGAGAGAGAGAGAGGTGATATCGGGATCTGGTCGATGAAGATGAACTTTGTCTTAAACAGAAATCAAACTCTCTCTCTCTCGTTCCTCGCTCGTCCTAAAAGTGAATCTGGAGCTGAGAGCCAGAACGCCATGAAGGCCTCTGAGGGTTAGGGTGTTTGTGTCTTTAATGTTCAAGAAAGATGTAACCTGTGACCAAAAAATCATAAGAAATGAAGAAGATGTAAAACGACAGAACAAAGGAAAACGTAAACAAAGAACCGTATCTGGAAAATGTAGTCGCTGAATTCATCGAGAAAAAGGAACAAATGAAAGACGAGTCAGACGATGTGTTGAGAGAGCGAGAGGAAGTGCAGAGAAAAATGAGGTGATTAAAGACAAGAGAGGACGAGTGGAAGAAAAGGGTCTGGAGAGACAGAGAGAGAGAGGATGTGGAGAGATGTGGCGTTGGGGGGGAGGGGCGTTGGCTGCTGGTCTGCAGGGGCCGGGCTTCCTGCGACGGGGAGAAAGAAAAAAAAAAGCGATTGAGAGGCAGCGGCTGGCTCCCTCTCTCTCTCTCTCTGTCTGTCTTTACCTCGCTCGCCCTGCGTTTGCTGAAGACTGCAGGGGGAGGGGAGTCGCCTCTGCAGGCCGAGTGATGGATGGTTACACTGTGTGTGTGTGTGTGTGTGTGTGTGTGTGTGTGTGTGTGTGTGTGTGTGTGTGTGTGTGTGTGTGTGTGTGTGTTTAAGTGGAAGCAGTAATGAGGTGAAAAGTCCAGATGAGGCTCCTTTTATTATTTTGGATTGAATCAAAAACAAAGAAGCACTTTGACGCTGAAACGGCGTCCGCTTATCCTGACACGTTAGCTCGTCCGAGGTCGGCCCTCGTCTTCATCCTCCCTTCATCTTCTCATTCACAAAAAAATAATTTCCGTCTCGTTCATCGCACCGTGTTTGTAGATCTTAAACTGACCTCATCGTGGTCGTCTGTTTGTTATCACTAACACCTTAAAGATAAAGAGAGAGAGAGGGGAATGACAGACTCGAACCTGGACCGCCCGCTTCAAGAACAACAGCCTCTGTATCTGTGTGTGAGGCAACATTACCACATAGCCACAGGCACCGTTTGGTAACCAGGGCAAATGGGGGAGGAGCTCCCAGGAGACATCGTGAACATAGGGCGAGATAATTTAAACAAAGGTTTTTCTCCGTCCAGCTGATCAGTTAAATGCTTTCTCACCGGAGAGGGGGGGGGGGACATGGGGGGGGGGAGAGAGCGCCATTTCAAGTCGCCGTATTTACGCCGCCGTATTTACGCCGCCGTATTTACGCCCCTGTGACCCCCCTCTGACCCGCCTTCAGGGGTAGTGACGAGGAGAGAGCGAGCGAGGAGAGAGACAAAGAAAACCTTGACAGTAAGAAGAAGGAGAGGAGAGGAGAGGAGGAAAGGAGAAGAGGAGAGGAGGAGGGGAGAGGAGAAGGGAGGAGAGGAGAGGAGGAAAGGAGATGAGAAGAGGAGAGGAGGAGAGATGAGGAGAGGAAAGGAGAGGAGAGGAGAGAGGAGGAGAGGAGGGAGGAGGAGAGGAGAGGAGGAAAGGAGAAGAGGAGGGGAGAGGAGAAGGGAGGAGAGGAGGGGAGGGGAGAGGAGAAGGGAGGAGAGGAGAGGAGGAAAGGAGAGGAGGAGAGGAGGGGAGAGGAGAAGGGAGGAGAGGAGAGGAGAGGAGGGGAGGGGAGAGGAGAAGGGAGGATAGGAGAGGAGGAAAAGAGGAGAGGAGGGGAGAGGAGAGGGGAGTAGAGGAGAGGAGAGGAGGAAAGGAGACGAGGAGAGGAGGAGGTGAGAGGAGAAGGGAGGAGAGGAGAGGAGGAAAGGAGATGAGAAGAGGAGAGGAGGAGAGATGAGGAGAGGAGAGGAGGAAAGGAGAGGAGAGGAGGAGGGAGGAGAGGAGGGGAGGAGAGGAGGAGGGAGGGGAGGAGAGGAAGAGGAGATGAGGAGAGGATAGAGGAGAGGAGGAGATGAGGAGAGGAGGAGAGGAGAGGAGATGAGGAGAGGATAGAGGAGATGAGGAGAGGAGAGATGAGGAGATGAGGAGAGGAGAGAGGAGGAGATGAGGAGAGGAGAGGAGATGAGGAGGATAGAGGAGATGAGGAGAGGAGAGATGAGGAGAGGAGAGAGGAGGAGATGAGGAGAGGAGATGAGGAGAGGATAGAGGAGATGAGGAGAGGAGAGATGAGGAGAGGAGAGATGAGGAGATGAGGAGAGGAGAGAGGAGGAGATGAGGAGATGAGGAGAGGAGAGAGGAGGAGATGAGGAGAGGATAGAGGAGGAGAGGAGAGATGAGGAGATGAGGAGAGGAGAGAGGAGGAGATGAGGAGAGGATAGAGGAGATGAGGAGAGGAGAGATGAGGAGAGGAGAGATGAGGAGATGAGGAGAGGAGAGAGGAGGAGATGAGGAGAGGATAGAGGAGATGAGGAGAGGAGAGAGGAGGAGATGAGGAGAGGATAGAGGAGATGAGGAGAGGAGAGAGGAGGAGATGAGGAGAGGAGGGGGGAGGACGAGGCAGAGAGGAGGCTGGTTTAAAGGTCAGGTTTAAATTGGCTCTCGGGGAGTCTCTTCCATGGAAATGCTTTGAAGATTAAAGTGTTGTCGGGCTGCAGAGAGTCTTCCACTATTAATAAACCTCTCGACTGTTCGATACTCGCTCCTCTTCCTCTTCTTCTCTTTGAGTCTCTATTTCTTTATTTTCAAGGTAACACATCTCAATCATCCCTCGTCTTCTCCCCGCTCGGCCTCGGCCTCCCTTTCACCTTTATTCCCTCGGTGCCTGATGATGTCATAAAGGGAGAGTATCTTCTTCCCCGCCTCTCCTCGTTTGCATCACTTTCCTTTTTGACTCCTCGTCCGTCATTTCTCTTTGGTTTTGATTTCTCTTCTTCTAGTTTCTTTACTCTTTAAATTCAGTCGTGACCTTTAAAGCATCGAGAAGCTTCACTGTGGACGGTCCGTTCAGCTTTCTGTCGTATCACGTGATCGTTGTCGGCAGAACGTGACCACGACGAGATACTCGGACAATTCTGGACCCGATTCCCCCCTTCTGACAAAAATATGCAGCGTCCAGATTCTTTTAGGGTTCTAAAGATGATCTGGTCTGATCCTCCTGTGGTCTAACGGTTTGGGGGGGAAGGGGGGGTTCAACAACCAATCAAAACGAGGACTGATGACCCGTTAATGTTTTCTGTTCTTTGCAGACAAACATACAAAAAAATTAAGTCCTTCATCTCTGACGTCTTCATCTCTGACGTCTTCATCTCTGACGTCTTCATCTCTGACGTCTTCATCTCTGACGTCTTCATCTCTGACGTCTTCATCTCTGACGTCTTCATCTCTGACGTCTTCATCTCTGTGTCGTTTTGTTTCACCAGAGAAAGAACTGGACGAGTACTCGAGCTACTACAACTCCAAACGCCGCTCCAACAACGCGGCGCCCTACTTCTACTCCTCGCAGAACCACCTGCCCTGGGCGGGGGAGTACACGCTGGGCTCGTCCCGGGGCACGCTGCCCCTCAACGGCTCCGGCTCCAGCTCGCGGCCTCGCACACACATCCCGTCCACCCCCAACCCGTACCCGCTGCCCGGCCAGTCGCACTACACCAGCTCTAGCTTCGACAGGCCGCCGCGCCGCGTGCGCTCCCAGGACCAGCTGCTCGGGTACGTGGAGGGCAACTCGCTGTCCCGCCTGTCCAAGAACCAGCAGCACCAGTACTACAAAGCCATGATGAGCAACAGCAGGGGCAACAACGGGCAGACGCTCCGCAGGTGAGACGAGAGGAGGGGTGATGAGAGAGGAGATAAAAGAGGAGACGAGGAAACTCTTCTCCTCTCCTCCATTATTAACTTCACTCTCTTTGATTCTCTTTTAAGTGTCTGACGAGGTCAACGCTCTCTGCTACATCAAATCAGTCCGTTTTCAAACCTCTAATCTGCTCTGACTTTAGGCACCGTTAAGACGAGAAATCTCACAATATGTAACGCACCTCAACAGAGGGGTTGAGATTCAATATGTTAAAATATAGACGAATACTTGATCTGATCAACCTGATGAAGGTACACGCTTTTAAAAATCACCAAATCCAGATTATTTATAAAATCTTCTCCATGTTCCTCTAACTCTAACATGTGTCTCTAGTCCGTCTACAAACCCCCCAATGATGAGAAAAGTCCATCCTCTCTGTCTTCTCCCTGCTCCACTTTTCAGAAAATGTGTGCTCAAACAGGCCGTTTGTAGATTTTCCCTTCATGACATCACAAAGGGCAGTAGCCCCTCCCCCAGGTGGGTGACACTCCCACAGCTAGGTGTTTGTTCTGCCCTCTGAGTCTGCCTTCTCACCGTAAACAATAGGACATGGAGCCAGAAAGACAGAGTACACCCAAGCCCTTCCAGAGAGGGGGCGTGGTCAGACACAGCTCATTTTCATATTTAAAGCTACAGACACAGAAACAGTCTGTTCTGAGCAGGGCTGAAATAGAGGGGTTTATAGACATGATCAAATACAGGATCAGAGTGGATTTAGAACAAGAAACTTCACAGACATGTTGAAGAGGAGCTCTGAGACTTATTTACACTGAAGAGGAGGAGGAGGAGGATATGTGACCTTTAAAGGGGACATCTACATACTTTGTCCACAGAGGGCCAAAATCCACTCAAACAGAAAGATCCTCCCAGCTGCTTCAACTGGATAATTCATGTTTGAGAACCCTTAATATGATGAGAATCATTTGATGAACTTGTTTCTGCCTCCAGGTCTCATGAGCGCCTCCTGGTGTCCCCCGACCGTCTGGAGGACCAGCTGATGGCGATGGGTCTGATCATCGGAGGCGACCGGGGCGGCATGGTGCCCACCATGGGCCGCCTCAGCCACCACCAGAAGGCCCAGTCCCAGCAGAACATCTGCGTCACGCCGTCCATGGACCGCCACCACATGGTCAAGATGAACTCCCACCCGACGCCGAGCCACGACCGCAGCTCCGCCGCCATGCAGGGGATGGGCATGCACGGTGGCTGGGACCCGCACGGGGGCGGGCCGGGCGGAGGCCACCCCAACGCCCGGCGGATGGCTTTCGCCAACAAGAGGCAGAACACCATCGAACAGCTGCACTTCATCCCCGGGGGAGGAGGGGGGGTGCACGGGCTGCGGACTGGGAGTAAGAACGAGGTGACAGTGTGAGGAGGGAGGAAACGAGAGAGGAAGAGCGAGAGTAGAGGGGCCGAAGAGGCGTTCAAGATGATGGGCGGGAAAGAGATGAGGGAGCTCAAACAACCCCCCCCCCCCCTCCCCTCGCTCTCATGGTTCAACCCGACGTGAACCTGACGGCGAGCACAGCCAGTTGAATTCTCCTCGCCACTTTGTGTATTGAACTGAATATCCAGCCATTCTTTGAAAAAGGGAAGACAGAAATGTCCACTTCAAAAAGAGCAAAAAAATATCATAGAGTGCAGTTCCAAGGCTGCCGGTCGTTCGCTGTGACTTTTATTGAAGGAGACCCCGCTCGAGTCGGAGGCGTCGAGTCATCCTTGAGTTTTATTGCGCCGTCCTCGAGCGCTCTGTCTTTGAATCCGCCGTGAGGATGTAGGAGAGCGAACGAGGCCGAGGCAGACGGGTTTTGCTTGTCTTTGTATTTATAAGAAGTATTTAAAAACCAAACAAGTTGCTTTTGTATGACATGAACCCGATGATCTGAACAGACTGAGACTTTGTGTATACTTGGTTTAAGACGTATTTATCCTGAAGCCACGCTGTCATTTTAAAGGTGGGAAACTCGACCTGCCCCGTTGTGATTGGACGACAATGAAAGTCAAACATTGTCTGCAAAATGCAACCTCACTAGATCGCCTTCACAGCTTCTTAGACTCTTTAAAAGGGAACAATTTGGGAGGGGGGGGGGGGGGGGGTGCTGCGAGAAAGGCCCAGTCACACCAGCAGTTAACGAGCTAAATGAAATCCAGCCCAAAGAAATCTGGTTTCAGAACTTAAAATTTTGGTTCCTAACCTGGGGTCCCGGCTCTCCTAAGGGGGGGGGGGGATGTTTAGACTGGAGAACTTTGAGGAGTGCGTCGGCCTTTTCTGTTGCTATTTAATCTTTCAAATTTACAATTTAAATTGTTGTTTGTTTTTGACATTAATCTATCGCTCTGTATTTCCATGAGGGTCCTGTAGGGGGCGCTCAGGTTGGGAACCTCGGCTTTAAAGTAGGGGTGCACCGACGCATCAGTTCAACATCGGTATCGGGCCGATATCAGCCCACTGTGCCGAATCACCTTACGACTGATTCAGAGGTTTTTTATTGGGCAGATGATGAAGTCACCTGTTGGACAAACATGAGAGAAAGTGATGCATTGTGGGAGTAATTTGAAATTCTGTTACCATGACGACCCTTCCAGCTTCCAGCAGCAGTTATTCTGTGTGTGGTTATTAAGGCGCAGGTTGAATCAGGCCACGCCTCCTCCTCCTCCTGGAGTGACCGGGTCTTGAACGTGTGATTTTAAAGCCTTTGTACAGTGAAACTCTAGTGAAACATTGTGATGTGACCCTTTGCGTAACGATTAGTAAAAGAAGAAGAAGAAGAATCAGACGGCTTCCTGAAGAAGAACCTGCTGCAGACTCTGTCGGGGGTCGAACGTTTCGGGCCCCCCGTTTTAACTTGTCATTGCGGGTTTTTGTAAACGATCGAGGGGTTTGGACTGACCCTCCTGTGCTTCTTCTTCGACGCCACATGTTAGCTGCTCACCTCATATTAAGGGAAGGGGGGCGGGGTTAAGAGGGGGGAGGGGCAAAGGACACTTCACACCAAGGGCTATACCGACTTATCTTTGTGTGTCTGTACAGTCTCTGCTTCTCATCTCACCTCTGAGGGAACACGTCGCTGACTTTGAGTTTTTTTCCTTCTTGTGTCGACGGAGAAAATATAAAAAACTCTGCAAAGCAAAATGTATAAACACTAAACCACGCTTCTTCGTTTTGTGGAAAAGCAACAATCTCTAAATTCACACGTCTGCCGTTTGGTCCGATGTCAGACTCGAGGTCTAACAGACCGTTAGCATTCCGCTGCTATGCTAACGATCAGGTGAAATCTGAAGTATTATTTAATAAAAACAACAAACTAAAGATGATGTGAAGCTAGTCCGCTCACACTCCAGCTGCGTCCTGATTCAGGGTCGGCGCCATTCAGACACGGCCAAGGAGAACTTCCAAGCTAACTTTAACGTTAGCTTACAACCCTCGCCACCGTGAGTTTGACGTCGGAGATAAACGGCAGTGATGCGATCACGGTGGGAGTCGTTGCGGGCGGAAAGGTGGTCATGATGATGTCATATTTTGTACTTTTTTATTTAGTTTTTCTGGCTTTGAGACCTTCTAGTCTTCTTCGGGGTTTAAGGGACTCGTGAGGCGTTTGAAGTTTTCAGCTTCCCCTCGTGAGACGTGATTGGATGCTGGGCGGAGCTTCCTGCTGGACCTTTTTTAAAAAAAAATCTTTAACCACGAGACACGTTGCTCACGTTAACGATCTTCCTCGCCCTCGATCAGACTTTGAAAACTTCAACGTGTTTCTAATTTTTTTTTAAATCTGAATTTTGATGTTTAATCCTGAAAAATTTCAACATTCAAACTTTTTAGTGGAATTTAAAAAAAAAACTTGTTTGAGCCGATGCAATCAAAGAAAAGAGGAAATCGCATGATGATGTCAGAAGTGTTGGTGATGTCATAGTGCCGACTCATGATGTCACGGCGTGTATGTGTGTCTGTTTTCATTTTGTGTACTCGTGTTTCTCTTTGTGTCGTCGTCTTCTTTGGGAATGCTGAACGCCACTTTTAACGGCCATATGAGGGCGATTTTTTTTCGTATCACCTTTTAACAGAACTGAACCCGCACGCCATTGTTACAAATTTAAAGAGATTTTGATCAACGGCAGCGTCTCTTGTTGACCTACGTTCCCCAAAGCGAGGATTTTTATAGAAACTGTAAACAACTGAAAACGTGTTTTTGAAATGACGTCACACATTTTGTGATGTCACTGGATCGACGTGTCGCTGACGTGAAATGATCGTGTTTAACTCGTGCACTGATTTGAATGCAGGAAGTGAAACACGCCATGTTGACAGCGTTTTTTTAAGACGATCGACTGAAAACTGAATCGTTTACAAAAAAGTTCCACGTTAAAACACGACTGCCATTAAAACCCGCCGTGCACGCGGATCCACAAAAACGACTGAAGACGTTGCAGTAAACATGACCGAGCAGCAGGCGGCGCTGTGACTTTGTGATGAATCAACGTGCACACGCTCCTTTTCAGAGCGCTGGTTTGTAAACTTACAGAAATGAAATGCATGAGACGCTGCTGTTTTTCAAAAGTTTACACCCTGGAACCAGTTTTCAAAACGTTTGTGTTTTCAGGCCCCCAGCACGCCGTCCTCTTGTAAACGATTGGCCGAAATGAAACAAAAGGTCGCCCGCTTTCAGCTGAAATTGTCGTCGGCGAGTTTTTGGCGGCGGATGTATCGACGGGACGGGGACGGGAAAGGTTTTGTGGGGTTTAAACAATAACTTCACATTCAGATGAATTTTAATGTCTCATTTCCCCTTCAGACGTTCATGTTCAGTTTAATGCTCACCTGAGTGTGTGTGTGTGTGTGTGTGTGTGTGTGTGTGTGTGTGTGTGTGTGTGTGTGTGTGTGTGTGTGTGTTTACCATTAAGACGGGGGTTGGTGGGGGGAAGGGGGGGGGGGCATGGGCGTATTTGTATTCTCAAAGCTACTCTGCATACCTCAAATTGTATGATACATTTATTTATTACACCCCTTAAATGTCTATTTCCAAGAACAACCAATCAAAGGTCTCACGCTCTCTTTTGTTATTGGTGATCGATTCTTGAGTTTGATTGATAATAACAATAAAAACATTAACACCAAACCGTGTCAGTGTCTCTGTGTGATGATGGCGTCCTGCTCGCTTCCCCGTTAGCGACTCTGCTGGGCGACCCCCTGTAACTCCTCCCCCTTCAACGTGGATCTGATAGAACAATAACCTCCAACGGGGAGAACGGCGCCCGGCTCGCCTGTTCTCAGCACGATGGAACTTTGTCAGGGGGCCAAGGTCGTCTGGTGAGAAGGTCGTACGTCTTTAGTGTGTTCAAAAGGCGACGTGAGGCGACGCCACAGTCGGCCTTCGTCTGCTTGGTGTGTCAGAGTCCATACACGACCCGGTCCACTTCCTGTTTGACGGTCGTACGCAGCGAGGACTCCGGGAGAAAAAACATCAGACAGAAAAAAATTAATTCAACATGAAGAGAGAAATTTTAATGAAATGTGTTTTATTAGAGATAATCTGAGTCAGCAGCTTGTGAAATATGTGTGTGTCTAACACACTCTCACACACACACACACACAGAAAGAAACACACACACACAGAAAGAAACACACACACACACACAGAAAGAAACACACACACACACACAGAAAGAAACACACACACACAGAAAGAAACACACACACACAGAAAGAAACACACACACACACACACACACACAGAAAGAAACACACACACACACACAGAAAGAAACACACACACACACACACAGAAAGAAACACACACACACACACACAGAAAGAAACACACACACACACAGAAAGAAACACACAGAAAGAAACACACACACACACAGAAAGAAACACACACACACACAGAAAGAAACACACACACACACAGAAAGAAACACACACACACACAGAAAGAAACACACACACACACACACACACACAGAAAGAAACACACACACACACACACACACACACACACAGAAAGAAACACACACACACAGAAAGAAACACACACACACAGAAAGAAACACACACACACACACAGAAAGAAACACACACACACACACAGAAAGAAACACACACACACAGAAAGAAACACACACACACACACACAGAAAGAAACACACACACACACACAGAAAGAAACACACACACACACAGAAAGAAACACACACACACACACACACAAAGAAACACACACAGAAAGAAACACACACACACACACACAGAAAGAAACACACACACACACACACACACACACACACAGAAAGAAACACACACACACACACACACACAGAAAGAAACACACACACACACTCCATGTAATGTTGTGCAGCACGCGCCTTAATGATTTCTTTAATTGACTCATTAAGATTTCACACATTTAGTGTTAAAGCGCACACACACACACACACACACACACACACACACACACACAGAAAGAAACACACACACACACACACACACACACACACACACACACACACACACACACACACACACACACACACACACACACACACACACACACACACAGAAAGAAACACACACACACACACACACACAGAAAGAAACACACACACACACACACACACACACACACACACACACACACACACACACACACACACACACACACACACACACACACACACACACACACACACACACACACACTGCCAGAAAACACCGGGAGAGTGTTTAGTAAACACAGGGCCGAGGTGGATGTGAACAGAACCAACCTGTGCCCGGTTCTACCCGGAACCATTACGCTGACAGGAAACTACCACTTTAGGCCGCGTTCACGTGCTGCTCGGAGTTTCCAGCGAGTGAAGTCTTTCTCTCTGACCTCAGTGTGAAGAAGTCATGTTAATAAAAGAAAATACATTTTTAATTTAATAATTAGACTCAACAGGGTAACTCTGGACAGGAACCAACGGTTACAACTTTTAGCCCCTTTAATTAGAAGATTTTTAAGAGTTAATTTACAGAAAGCAGCGCATACTAATCCAAATATTAAATATCTTAAATTTTTTGCCTTTAATTCCTATTAAAAATAAGTAAAACAGGTTGAATAAAATATTTTTTTCATGTAGTAGACACTAGACAGCATCACAGCTGTTTTTTCAGGGATGTAAGGAATGTATGTAAAACACTTTAATGCAACAGTTATAACACCTTACTACAAAGTTCACCTGTGTTTTTAATTAAAATAAATTTGATTACCTGAGCAGTTTGTCTGTAACCTGAGAGGTTTTAAAACGCTCAGATTGTTGCAGAATCAGAAATACTTTATTAAGAAATATATCAGCGTGTACAAATAGTAATATGTAACGACATGTATCCAGACTATGAATATTTACAGATTAATGTATAAACAGTTGTAATTGAATAAAAGATAATGAAGGGGGTATATAAAGCAGTTAAACAAATATGTCTCATTTTACCTTAAATCAGTTCTGTCAGTAATCAAAAATGTTTTTCACAGACTTTCTCTGTTCTTACTTTGATGTCACTGAATGCAGCTTTTTAATCCCACACGGCTCGGTTCATATTTAAAAGATCTGAACATGATCTGTCAGCACTTTTATAAATTTAAAGAAATGTTTAATATGTCCGAAAATTAATAAATAAACTTGACTTGAAGTTAACGTGGACTCTACGGGTGAGATGCTCAGTTTTCCTACTTTCTGGGCACCCCTTGAATGCGGCGGCAGCGCTAGCAGCATCGGAGGATCGTCGTCTCCAGAGGGGGGACACCTAAACCTGACAAGGGCGGAGAACAGCCGACCCGCGCGGAAAAGAAGGAAAAACACGACGGAAACTGAAGTAAAGGAGCCGTTCAGGGTGCGGAGGAGCCGGGAGGCGGCGGAGCAGCAGGAGGACGGAGGCGGCGGACGATGGACACACCGGAGCAGGCCAGCGGAAATAGTTTTTGTTCGCGGGTTCGGGAGCAGATGGAGAGCCAGGCCTCTCGCGGTGTTTTTCCACGGATGAAGAAAAAGGCCCCACTAACGGGCAGGAGGGACCCGCTCCGTGTGCTCTCACGTTCCCCCCCGTGTTTCTGAGCCTTTTCCGCGCCCACACATCGGATGCTACGAGGTAAACACAAAAACAAAAGCCCCCCCCCCTTTAGCAGGAGTACGCTGCTAATTTATTAGCTGCTATGCTAAATGTGGCTAACTGTTAGGCTAACCGCTCGGCTAACCTGTTAGCATGATGCTAACCAGCCGGGAAACCTCCTTTAAAACCAGTTAAAGTTATTTAGTTTTAATCATTTTTACAACATTTTCTTAATATTTTAGCGTAATTTAAAACATTAATTATCTGTTTGTGTTTAACATTTTGATTTAAACATGCTTTAGTGTCAATCCTGACAACAAACAGCAGAAATTATGATTAAAATATAATTATTTATTTATTTAATAAAGTATATTATTTAGGTTTATGATTCTTTATTATGCACTAATATTATTCTCACATACATGTACATTTATAATTAATAAAATGTATAAATAGAACTTTTAATGTTGTCAAACTTTAGATGCATCCATTACCTTTAATACCCTTTTTATTTATTTTAATTTAGCTTTATTTCTCTTTTTTTATTTGTGTAATTTCATGACAAACTGGTGACTAACATGACCAACAAGAAGAAGCAGTAAATTAAAACTAATTCCTGTTTTTAAAATACAAAGAAATCAAAGTTAACGTAGATTTTAAAACACAAATAACAAAGTTTCCTGATTGTTAAAATCACTGTTTTTAGATCGATGTTTGAAGAGTTTAAAGAATTATTTCTGACCCGTGAACACGTCAGTAACCTCATCGAGAAGACAAATTAATCACAACATTGACGTTATAAATCGTCCTACCATACAAACGTACGCCGTATTAAACGTGCTGTTAAATCCTGTGTATAAGACGCACTTTTCATTCCTTTTTTGTCACCTGTGCAGCCGTAACCTTCACACCCCGCACGCCACCTGAGAGGTTTGAAAAGTCACCTCCATTCATTGTTGCTTGGGGCCAAGTTGTGGGGATATGTAGCGACGCTGACGAGGCTCCGTCATGAGGTCATCACGTTGCATTTAAAGAAACGGTGGTATAGTGGTCAGTAAATAAAACTTGTGGCGAGCTGCTTTGAATCCTCAATCAAAGTCCATGAATGACCTTTCACCGCAGGCTGAGGGCTTGACGGCCGTACGTTAGCTAGAAGGAGTGCAAACTCCAGACTTCACTGAGTGCACTGGAAATCATCACGCAGGAAGACGGGTTCAACCTTTTTTTTTATCCCGGAGAGACCCTCAAACCCAGACTGTTACAAGTACACCTTTTTCATAAGCCAGGTGCATTGGAGAAAAGTGGAGTTTAAAACTGAAGCCGATGCTGAAGTGTAAAATCCTGCAGTTCCTGGAGTGTCCACTAGAGGCTGGCTGCAGAAGCACAGGAAGTCACATACACACCCATTCTAAAAAGCCTGTTTTTACAGCAGAGATTAACATGTTTACAGCCTGGTTCAAAAAACCAAATAGGTGTGATTAGCTCATGTCTCGATGGACACACACTGTACGGGGGGTGAATGTTTTGATGACTCATCAGTTTTGATTTGATGAAGGATAAGAGTTATTCACAATAAGGCGTGTAGCTGACCTGATTGACAGGTGGGCGCGGTGTAACGGTTTGTCAGGAGGTTTAAAACCCGCCTCAGCTCCAGCTCTCAGCCTGTCGTTAGGTTGACTGAAAGTTAGACTGAGACAGCATTTCCAGCATGGAGACCGCCATCGATGGGACTCCAGCGCCCCCTGCAGGAACAGACGGGGGACGTCACTCAGGCTTCAAACATTCATAATTACATGAATCCATCTTGCAAAAAAAGTGCAAGTAAACACCAGCACGCTTTCTTGCAATCCGGAGTGTTAAAGTAGTTTGTTCCCATTTAACCTGCTCTGTGATTGGTTCATCTGTTTCAGGCTGTCCACGAGAAGACACCCGGTGTTGGCGGAGAAAGCAGACAGTCCCCCCCCACCCCGACATCCATGATCCAGCAGGGAGCTCCAGACGTGTGGATCATTCGGTAAGAAGAAGAAACAACATGCAATCCTCCAAATGACCCAAGTGACAGCTAGCTTAATTAGCATCAGTTTGTCACCTGTGCTCCTCTCAGCGTGAAACCAGCATCATCAAAGGTGTGACACACCTGTTGGGACTAATCTATGACATCACAGACTGATTGTAAGTTTGGGTAAAAATACATTTTTCCAAACAAGACTAAACTAATATTTAATTCTCAACGTCTCAAACGTATTCTTCTCCGACGGTGACGGAGAGCGAGGAAGAGCGAGAGATGACGACACATTTTTATCATGAAGCCTCGTGTAACTCTGCGTGAAGTTCATGAAATGTGTTCAAATCTGGAGCAGGGCCGACCGATATGAGATGTTTGAGGCCGATAATTGGAAGAAAAAAATTCAGATATCAATCAAACAATCAGTGAAACTTTATTTGTATAGCACTTCTCATACAACAAATGTATCCCAAAGTGCTTTACATCAACATTAAACCAAACAGCAACAACATGACTCCCTCCCCCACCCCCATCCCACAATCCAAAAACTCAGGTAAAAATAACTAGATAAGAAGAGGAACTGAGGAAACACAGGAGGTTCAAAATGTAATAAAACTAGATGAAATGAGATTCAGTTAAAAGCTCTACTAAAAAGGTCTTGAGTTTGCTTTTAAAAATGTTTACTACCGATATATCGGCGATATCGTTAGGCTTAAACCAAAAGAAGTCGTGAAACAAACATCGGAATCAGCAATCGACGCATCCCTAATATCTATAATTATTTATCTCTTCAGATCGAAGGTAGATCTCAGAAAGATATCGGCATCTGATTTTTTCCTAATATCGATATCGGCCAACATCGGTCGGACCCTAATCTGGAGTTTCTAACCGTCGCAGCTGTCTCGCATGAACGATCCCTTAGCTGGCTGATCCGCTCAGGTGTTTAAAACTTTGGGTAAAAATAATTGATTTGTACGATTCAGTAGTAGTCGGATGTATGTGACGGGCGTGTGCAGCAGTGTAGCGACAAAAACACACATATCTTTCATCTCCTTTCACTTTTCTTCCTCGTGTGTTTGGCGCCGCCGCCTCCTCCGTGTTGGTTCTCCATGAAAACACCCGTTAGACTCTGACCAAGGCCGGAGGTTGTACGACATTCGGCGGTGTCGACCACCTCTAAAGTCTTGAATTCAGGAGAAACCTGTAACTATGCTTCTGTGCACGCTGGACGGCGAGATCAGATCGTGTCTGCGAGCTATCGAAAGGGTTTTAACCACATCATATGAAAGATGTTTCAACACGGAGATTTAAGTAACAACAGGTTTCAATGTTGTTTAAAGGGAAACGAGCATCAGGTTCTGGTTTGTTGACTTTTATGACTGCTGCGTTTTGAGAGACTCCTCAGATACTGGATCAGCCTCCGCTCCACGAGTCCCCCCCCCCCCTCGCTCTGCTGAGCTTCAGACTGAACGCAGATGTGGCGCACACACGAGGACGTTTAGCTCCTCTGCTTTCTGTCTCCGGGGAGAGCTGCTCGTGACGGCGTGCAGAGCCGGAGGAGGATCAGAATTAACCTCCGTTTGTAAAAAAAATTATTATTTATTATTATTTCATGAATATAAAAAGTTTGAAGGAAAGGTCAGAGAAGTGATCTGTGATTGGTTTAAGATTCTCACTTGATCTTGGATAACGTCTTGTTCTGCAGAATCTAAAGATTGTAAAACCTGTTGCTGCTCCGATCACACAGAGACCAGGGCCAGCCAAACCGCCGTTTTCCTCTGGTACAGCACGCTTGCTGGGCGCAAGTTAAAACATGTTGAAGTTTTCAGCTTTCTGAGACGCGGAGTCGCAGCCAATCAAACCAAGTTGGAGGCTTTAACTCTTTTTATGATGTTTTTTTGCTTCCTCGTCTGGGAGCAAAGCGACGGCGAGAGCTCTACGTTTGCTCCAATCAATTTCCTCCAAACGGGCACTCGGCCCCCCGCCACAGTCGCGGTTTCAGAGATCGGAGTAGAGCCGCTGCTGCTTTGTATCATCAAAAGGAGCCAGTTCAGGTGATTCAGGCTTCTGATCAGGATCCTCCTGGACGCCTCCCTTTGGAGGTCTTCTGTGTACGCCCAACTAGGAGGAGACCCCCGGGGTAGACCCAGAGCTCGCTGGAGGGATTATATATCCGGTCTGGCCTGGGAACGCCTCAGAACCCCCCCCCCCGGAGGAGGAGCTGGAAAACATCGCTGGGGAGTAGGGGCGGTCGGGTCGACTGAATCTCTAAATATGAGATTGCAGAACACGCTCACTGAGCTTAAATGTCGACTCTCAGCAGCCGCCCCTGTTGTCCACTCACACACCTACCAGACCCCCCTTTTATCTGACATTTAGTGTGTGTGTGTGTGTGTGTGTGTGTGTGTGTGTGTGTGTGTGTGTGTGTGGAGGCGACAGGCAGCCATGTTATCCTGCAGGAGCTGGACAGGAGTCGTGTGGCATTTAGATCCACTGCGCGCTCTATCTCCCTCTCTCTCTCTCTCTCTCCCTCTCCCTCTCTCTCCCTCTCTCTCTCTGTCTCTCTCTCTCTGTCTCTCTCTCTGTCTCTCTCTCTCTCCCTCTCCCTCTCTCTCCCTCTCTCTGTCTCTCTCTCTCTCTCTGTCTCTCTCTCTCTCCCTCTCCCTCTCTCTCCCTCTCTCTGTCTCTCTCTCTCTCTCTCTCTCTCTCCCTCTCCCTCTCTCTCTCTCTCGCTCCTGTCTGTCATGCAGGTCTGAATGTTAAATCTACACAATTATAAACTCATTAAAGATCCAGATTAGTAATTCATTTGATCTGTTTGTTGCATCTAAATTCAGTTTTGAGTAGAAACGTGTGGATGATGAAATATGCACCTGTATGTCCGGGGGTCGGCGTTAGTTTACATTTTTTAAAGATCACTCACCCAGGAAATAACGTACACAATTTACTCAATTTTTTTTTTAGGAGGGGCTAATCAGTCACTCCCTGCTAAGTGCTAATGCTAGCTCTTCAACTCAGTAGAGCGCCAAATGGAGCAGCGAGAAATTCAGCCGTAGAGTAGATCCTGAAGTAGACTTTGAATCATGAATCCAGAATAATTTTGAATCGAAAATAGACTTTTGCACAGATCCGCCATTTTTATTCTCTCTACAGAGGAGTGATGTCTACTGGGAAAACTCAGGGGGGGGGGTCCATTACATTTAAAGAGACACACACACCAAAACGGAGCGTTCTGAGAGAGCTGGTTTATACAGGGTCACAAACCTCCTCTGCTGCTTGATTCATGTTATATTTTAACCAAAGCACAGATGTTTCATTTAGACCACAGGGGGACTGTTTGAAAAGGTGGAGGAGGGGACTGTTTGAAAAGGTGGAGGAGGGGGACTGTTTGAAAAGGTGGAGGAGGGGGACTGTTTGAAAAGGTGGAGGAGGGGACTGTTTGAAAAGGTGGAGGAGAGGACTGTTTGAAAAGGTGGAGGAGGGGACTGTTTGAAAAGGTGGAGGAGGGGACTGTTTGAAAAGGTGGAGGAGGGGACTGTTTGAAAAGGTGGAGGAGGGGACTGTTTGAAAAGGTGGAGGAGGGGACTGTTAGAAAAGGTGGAGGAGGGGACTGTTTGAAAAGGTGGAGGAGGGGGACTGTTTGAAAAGGTGGAGGAGGGGACTGTTTGAAAAGGTGGAGGAGGGGGACTGTTTGAAAAGGTGGAGGAGGGGACTGTTTGAAAAGGTGGAGGAGGGGACTGTTTGAAAAGGTGGAGGAGGGGACTGTTAGAAAAGGTGGAGGAGGGGACTGTTTGAAAAGGTGGAGGAGGGGGACTGTTTGAAAAGGTGGAGGAGGGGACTGTTTGAAAAGGTGGATCATATGTCCTCTTTAAAGCAAACTCTTCTTCCCCCCTTCCATGTGACAGAGATTTGTGTGTTTCAGTGGGAAAACTCCTTCTAAAATAGAGCTTTAATAAGACAGACAATATGAATATGTGGGGGAGGGGTTCCTGTTTAGCTCATTGGTCAGAGTCTTTAGGCCCTGTGGCAGCGGCGGTGGGTTCGTATCCGCCTTCGGACCTTTGGCTGCATGTAATCCCCCCGCTCCTCCTCCTCCTCACATTTCTTGCCTCTCTTCAGCTGTCCTTCAAAATAAAGAATCCAAAAATGGAGCCACAAATAACTAAAACACACGTGTATGAGGGGGGGAATACCAACACAGCGCTGTTGTACTCTGTGTGTTTTATTTGTCTGCTCTCTCTTTGAGGTCTATTGAATCACTTACTGACACTGTTTTTCCCCTTCTTGTTCTCCAGGCTGTTCAAGAACTCGCTGCAGGGACAGAAGGGCAGTGGAGCATTGGTTCATCCTCCACTGAATTAACGGACACACTCCTCTTCATGGGACTGCTGACCTGATTTAAAAAAAAACTCCACATACGGTTGTGGAACACTTAAAAGAAACACTACAGACTCCGTTTTTTATTCTAGTTTAGTTTATAGCCTATTTATGATCTTTTTTTTTTTTTATAACATCTCAGAGAAGCACTTGAACGCTTCCCCCTTTAACAGAGAGTAAAGGTATTAGGGATACATTTATGTGATTAAAAACAAGCATCGGCTTTTGGTGGATTATAGCAGCTCGTTGGAAGTTTTTCGGGGTAGAAACCCCGGCAAGACTACCTCTGCACACCTTGTCGTTTTGACAAGGGGCTCGCCGCTGTTTTCCAGCATCAACAGACTTAGTGCACGAGGCAGTTGTGGCTTCGTGACACTTTGTCCCAGCTGCGTTGGGAGATGTTCCAATTCAGCAAGTACCCCATGGACATTCTTGAAATGCTAAGTGGACACCAAGCCCACCAATTCAAAGGCCTTGGATTGGAGCGGCAGCTGAGCCACCAACAGCAGGTTCAACTGCAGCATCAGCAGCAGCTCCAGCAGCAGCACCAGCCCTCCGCTGACACCTCTGGGAGCCTCCTGTCCGGCCTCGGACTGGGATCCCTCCAGAGTTCGCGGAGCAATGCCTTTGCTGACTCCTCGTCCCTGTTCGCCAAAATGAGTGCCCCCCCTTCCATATCACATCAGAGCCAGTCCTCGTCCTCTCACAGCTCCAGGAAGTCCAGCAAAATGAGCAGCAGCAGCAGTGGGAGCTCCTCATCGGGGTACCCTCAGTTCCTGCGGCCTTTCCACCCGGCCGAGGCGGCGCTGGCTCAGGAGCAGCTCCACTCCGGGATGGGACGTTTTGACTTTGGCGGGAGCGGTGGAGGAGTCGTGACCCCCGCACCACCACCTCCCCCTCTGCATCCCGGTCTCTCAGTGCCCCAGCCCTCCTCTGGTCCCCCCACTTCCTCGCCTTCTTCCTCGACCTCTGCTTCAGTCTCAAACAACCCCTCAGGAAGCACTGCGGTCCCTTTAGTCGGCCAGTCCGACCCCCGCAGCCTCCACCAGCAGTTCAGCTGCATGCTCGCTGCTAACCAGTACTTCCTGTCCGGTGTTCCCACCAACAGCAGCCTCGAGCAGTTCCTTGTCCAGCAAGGCACTCACAATCACCTGGGCTTGGGTCTGGGCCAAGGGTCCGCTGAGTCAAACTCCCTGGCCCCTCCCCCTTCCCTCCACTCCTCTCACAGCCACAGCCACACAGCTCCACAGCCTCAGCAGCAGCAACAACAGCTGACCCCTCACGCCTTATCTCATCCACACAGCCACACTCACCACCCGCACCCCCTGCACCCTGCCCCACAGCCGGCCCCCCTGGGTGGCTTTGATTTCCAAGGCATTCCTGTGCTATCCTCTAACCAGATAGCATCTCTAATGCAGCAGGAGGCCGGCCTGCCCCTCCCCCTCCCCCTGCACCTGTCCCTCTCTAAAGACGACTCGGCAAAGGCGGGAGACAGCTCGTCCACGTCGACTTCAAGTGGAGGAGGGAGCAGGAGAAAGAAAGCGATGGCGGGCTACCTTCCCCAGAGAAAATCAGACAGTGGCAGCCACGGTCACAGCACTCACAGCCACAGCAGCGGCAGTGTTGGAAACTGCCATAACAGCAGCTCGAGTGGGCACAGTCAGAGCTCCTCATCGGGCCTCGTGGGAGGAGGATCTGGGGGCGTTGGGATAAGTGGCATCGGAAGTGAGCCGCCGCATTCCTCCCTCCTCTCGTCATCCTCCCAGCAGTCATCCTCCACTGTCTCGTCCTCCTCCTCCTCGTCTGCCCCTTCCTCTAACTCCACTTCTGTGCTTGTAGCTAACGGCAACCAACATAAATCCCAAGGGAGCCACAGTAACAGTTCATCTGGCCAGCCCGAGCCAGAACCCCTATACCACTGTGGCGAGTGTGGGAAAACTTTCACTCACCTCTCGAGCCTCAGAAGGCATCTCCGCAGCCACGGCCTGACACCGGAAAGCCAAAGCAGGAAGTCGGACTGTAACTCCCCGAGCCCAGAGAGGATATTCTGCTGTGGCGAGTGTGGGAAGCGGTTCAAAAAGAGGGGTCACCTGATCCAACACAGTGTCACCCACTCAGAAAACCGGCCTTTCGCCTGCAATATCTGCCAAAAGTCTTTCAACCGTCGAGAGTCGCTCACCAGACATGAGAAGATTCACGACGAGAAGCCTTTCCGCTGCCCCGCTTGCGGGCGTTGCTTCCGCGAGAGCACTTCCCTCCTCAACCACGCTGCTTCAGGCGCCTGCGGGAAACCACCCCGGAGCTCAAAAAACCGGGCAAACGCCGGCGGGAGCGGCTCAAACAACCCGAGCAGCAGTAAAATGAGAAGCAGTGGAGACACGGTAGGCATTTCAAACAATAGTGCAGCTTTGGCAAATGATAAATATGCAACTGATTATTCCAGAAATCGCTACCAGAACCAGTCGCCCTACAGCGGCGGGGTCGACGACTACAGAAGATCACAACCCTCTTCTCTGTACTCCTCAGAAAGCACGCTAGCCAGTGAAATGGCCAGCCAAACTCTCCGCAAGGCCCCTTTAGCCCCGACTCTTCATCCCCACCCACAGAACCAGCACCACCACCACCAACAACAGCCGCCGCCACAGCAGCCTCATCTACCGCTCTCCTCTCTGCTGGACGATTCTGAGGACGAGGTCACCAGCAGCGCAATGTCGGCCATTGCTGCTGCAGCCGCCGCCTCTTGTGATATAAACACAGAAGGCCGGGAAGGAGAAAGGAGGGACATCATTGGTGGCCTGCTGGGGGGGTTGGGGTTTGGTAACCTGGGTGGACCGTCATCCACGTCCAGCCTCAACGGCTCAACCATGCCTTTGACCCATCCCAGCCAGCCACACATGAAACCCAGAAAGCCGAGGAAGCCGAGAGAGAAGAGGGATCCCAACACTATCGTGAGGCGGAGGAGGAGTCCCGCGCCGCCGGGGGACGGATCGGAGAGGCCGTACAGCTGCCAGATTTGTGGCAAACGCTTCAGGAGGGCGGAGACCTTGCGGCGCCACAACCGCGTCCACACGGGGGAGAAACCTCACTCCTGCGACGTCTGCGGCAAAATGTTTCGCGAGCCTTTCCACCTCACCAAGCATCTCACGGTGCACTCGGGTCAAAAGAACTACAAGTGCAATCTGTGCGGGAAGATGTTCGCCTACGCTCAGAGCCTGGTGAGACACGGGAAGCTGCACAGACGAGGGGAAATCGACAACCAGGGGAGGAGGGTTAAAGGTGCAGCGGCTGCTGCTGCCGCCGCCGCCGCTGCCATCAGTCAAGTCCCTAATTCAGGAAACGCTGATTACTTCTCGTCTTGCTCCCAAGGAGAGAAGTCTCCAACACATGGGACCCCCTCTCAGAGGCTTTACACCTGCACAGTGTGCTGGAAATCATTCCGCCATTACTTCCACCTCACGGCACACCAACAGACGGTCCACGGGGGCGGCGTGGGGCTGGAGAAGTCCTTTCGTTGTGAAGTGTGCGGTAAAGCCTTCGCCTACTCCAACAGCTTAGTGCGCCACAAGCTGTCCCAGCACGGCCTCGATCGTAGCGGCCAGCGAGTCAACCAGTCTCAACCTTCCGGATACTCGCCGCTCTTCTACGATTCAGGATCAGGTCCAAACTACGCCGGGGGGACTCACATGCAGCAAGGCGCCCCGGGGCCGCAGCAGCAACCGCAGCAGACGCCACAGGTGCAGCACCCTTTTCACTACCGCCCCAAAAACTTCCAAAAGCGACAAGGAGGGACAAGAAAGCACAGAAAGAAAAAAAGGCGAGTGGTGATCCACAGCATCATGAGGGACGGGAAGCTGGTCGGAGTCCCGCTGAGTAAAGACACCCGCAAGAAGCTGTTGATGCTGAGGAAGAGGCGGGGCAAACTGCAGGCGCAGCTCAACAAGAAGAAGCTGCTGGCCCAGCTGAGGGTGAAAGGCAGCGTTATGAAGGTGAAGTCGTGGACTGGTGGCGCTGTAACCGTCACCGGGCTCAGCTCGATGGACATCCCTATCAAGCGCTTCCCCTGCCCCATCTGCCCCAGCGCCATGTACGCTAAGCAGGGATCTCTGATGATCCATTACGCCATCAGGCACCCGCCGAGAAACTCAGGGCGCGGCGCCCGTCTGCGGTGCCAGGTGTGCGGGAGGCGCAACAGCTCACTACACAAAGCCTTGAAACACAGGGGCCAGCATGTGAAACAAGCTGCATTCCAGTGCCACAAATGCCGACACCGTTTCTGGAACCCGGGACTGCTGGCCCGGCACAAGTTCTCCTGCCGGGGGTCGACCAGCGGGAGCGGAAACTGGGAACTGCTGAAGATGAAATCTCCGCCGTCTCAGTCAGAGAGTGAACATTCACCAATCCAGCTAACGGTTCCAGTTCTGGTTCAGCCTGAGAGATCAACAGTTCTGACTGAGTACAGTCAGTAAAAAAAACAAAACAAAAAAAAAAAACAGTTTTCTAGAATAGATTGTTTTTATGTTTATTTTTTTTAAATAATCCAACAAGCAAACGAGAGCTAGTAAGTTTTTAACAGAACAAGATGGGAGAGCGGGGGAGGGTTTAGTGTAACTACCGTAATGTCCCCTCAATGCTCCCGGGTAAATCTGTGAACAGTCCGAACGACTACAGCCGAGGTGGTCGATAAAAAAGAGCGTGGACTTCAAAAGGCCGGAAATCA
This sequence comes from Labrus mixtus, assembly GCF_963584025.1. NCBI lineage: Eukaryota > Metazoa > Chordata > Actinopteri > Labriformes > Labridae > Labrus > Labrus mixtus. The sequence continues at coordinate 831,399 of NC_083627.1, forward strand.
ACCGCCCTCATTATCAACCTTTTTTCCTTTCCCGAAGGCGAAGGAAACCTCGACCACCTGAGAGTGTTTTGGTAGCACCTGTCTGAAGAGGAAAACATTAATCCTGTGTCCTTTCCATTCTATTTTTTTATTTTGAAGTTCCCATTAGCAGTGTTTGTGCATACATATGGTTTCATGCCGATAGTAGAAGTGAGGTACCTTTTAGTACCCGTTTATTTTTTCAACTTGTTCTCACATAATCCACCGTCGATCCGTATAGTCAGTCCGTGTCTCTTTGATCTGTACGTGTTTATTTGTTACCCCCGTGGAGAGTCTCTCACTTTTTTGTACACTGATAATCTGCCCCCCGACGTAATTTTTAAAAAAGACCTTGAGTCAATCTGACGTTATAACCAGTCACGCGGCGGCGACGCTACACTGCCGGCGTGCGTGACTTAAAAAGGACAGAGCGGAGAAGTGTTGTTGATCTTGTTTTTAAGTGTACACTACTTTTTGTCATTTTTTTAACGAGTCGTGAACGGAGAGAAAACGCGACTCAAAACTGTTAATGTGTTCAGGATCTGAAAAGGACGACAGAAATAACCGAGTGTACAATTGGTATTATATTTTATTATATATTTGCTGTTTTTTACTCCAAGTATCATTTCTTTTTATCATTGTTGGTATTGTACGGGTGGGAGGGAACGAGTTGGGGACTTTGTAAAACAGCGGGATGAGTGTATGTATCGATGTGACCCCCCCCAACCCCTTTCTACCCGCTCCCTCGTTGCCACAGCTATGCCCAGTTTTTGTAACAAAAGCGTGTACACATAGTCCCTTACTTAGGTCCTGTCCAGACGTGTTTTTTTTTCTTTTTTCTGTAAAACTAAAACATGTAATATTATTACTAAATTACTATCCTTTTCTTTGCCTAAAAGTGAGTTGTTGAAAACCCTCAAATCAAATAAAAAAAACAAAACTGAAATGTTACAATGTCTGTTTTGAAGTTTGTCTTGATTTTCCCTCAAAGTATGGAAGCCCTGACCGGCCAATTCCACAGGATCTATGTGCGCCCGCACTCTCCAGAGCTGATGGCGCCCTCTCTAGTCGATGCTCCGTCCGTCTCCGTCACATAACAGAAGCGCCGCCCCACTCTGCTGCACGCAAAGTCTGTATTTGATGGAGCACATGAGCAGATCATCCCAGACAGGAAGTCAGAGACGGGATGTTAATAATTTAAAGAGCACATATGATCCCCCTCCTCCACCTTTTCAAACAGTCCCCCTGTGGTCTAAATGAAACTGTGCTTTGGTCAAAATATAACATGAATCAATCACCAGAGGAGGTTTGTGACCCTGGCTGTATCCGAATTGCCAAGTACCTCTTCAATCTGTCAGTAGTCAGTACCTACTATCTCCTGTTTACTGTTTAGTACCTACTATCTGCTGTTTACTGTTTAGTACCTACTATCTGCTGTATACTGTTTAGTACCTACTATCTGCTGTTTACTGTTTAGTACCTACTATCTGCTGTATACTGTTTAGTACCTACTATCTGCTGTTTACTGTTTAGTACCTACTATCTGTGCTGTATACTGTTTAGTACCTACTATCTGCTGTATACTGTTTAGTACCTACTATCTGTGCTGTATACTGTTTAGTACCTACTATCTGCTGTTTACTGTTTAGTACCTACTATCTGCTGTATACTGTTTAGTACCTACTATCTGTGCTGTATACTGTTTAGTACCTACTATCTGCTGTATACTGTTTAGTACCTACTATCTGTGCTGTATACTGTTTAGTATCTACTATCTGCTGTTTACTGTTTAGTACCTACTATCTGCTGTATACTGTTTAGTATCTACTATCTGCTGTTTACTGTTTAGTACCTACTATCTGCTGTTTACTGTTTAGTACCTACTATCTGCTGTATACTGTTTAGTATCTACTATCTGCTGTTTACTGTTTAGTACCTACTATCTGCTGTATACTGTTTAGTATCTACTATCTGCTGTTTACTGTTTAGTACCTACTATCTGCTGTATACTGTTTAGTATCTACTATCTGCTGTTTACTGTTTAGTATCTACTATCTGCTGTTTACTGTTTAGTACCTACTATCTGCTGTATACTGTTTAGTACCTACTATCTGCTGTATACTGTTTAGTACCTACTATCTGCTGTTTACTGTTTAGTATCTGCTGTATACTGTTTAGTACCTACTATCTGCTGTATACTGTTTAGTACCTATTATCTGCTGTATACTGTTTAGTACCTACTATCTGCTGTATACTGTTTAGTACCTACTATCTGCTGTATACTGTTTAGTATCTGCTGTATACTTTTTAGTACCTACTATCTGCTGTATACTGTTTAGTACCTATTATCTGTTGTATACTGTTTAGTACCTACTATCTGCTGTATACTGTTTAGTACCTACTATCTGCTGTTTACTGTTTAGTATCTACTATCTGCTGTTTACTGTTTAGTACCTACTATCTGCTTTATACTGTTTAGTACCTACTATTCAGTAGACAGATATTTGTTCCTTCTGATTCATTCAGTATGGAAGTGACGTCATTTACGTTTCCCGAACCGGCCGGGTTTTTTTTTTGTTTATCTTTATTCAAGAAGAGTAATGCTCATATACAGTCAGGTAAACAAAAAACAATATCACAATGTAAATCAAGTAAAAGATTAAATAACTAAATAACATACAGTACATAACGAACAAATGAAAGACAGTAATATACAGAATATAAAATAAACCAATAAAGACTCATTTAAATAGTGAAATCATTATTTAAATAGAGGGGGAAAGGTTTTATAATAATGCAGACATTTGTTATATTTTCTGTTGTTAATTAAAAGTAGTGATTTCAGTCGGGACTTTAACTCTAGATTAAGAATTGATTCAATTAATCCACGCTCGTTTGTTTTGATTTGGAGGCGGTTTGATTTTACCTGACTGTATATGAGCATTACTCTTCTTGAATACAGATAAACAAAAAACTTTTTAAAAAATGGGTGAATGCGGCCGGTTCGGGAAAAGTAAATGACGTCACTTCTTACTGAATGAATCAGACGAAGTAGGAACAAATATCTGCCTACTGAACAGTAGGTACTAAACAGTATACAGCAGATAGTAGATACTAAACAGTAAACAGCAGATAGTAGGTACTAAACAGTAAACAGCAGATAGTAGGTACTAAACAGTAAACAGCAGATAGTAGATACTAAACAGTAAACAGCAGATAGTAGGTACTAAACAGTATACAGCAGATAGTAGGTACTAAACAGTAAACAGCAGATAGTAGGTACTAAACAGTATACAGCAGATAGTAGGTACTAAACAGTAAACAGCAGATAGTAGATACTAAACAGTAAACAGCAGATAGTAGGTACTAAACAGTATACAGCAGATAGTAGATACTAAACAGTAAACAGCAGATAGTAGGTACTAAACAGTATACAGCAGATAGTAGGTACTAAACAGTATACAGTATACAGCAGATAGTAGGTACTAAACAGTAAACAGTATACAGCAGATAGTAGGTACTAAACAGTAAACAGCAGATAGTAGGTACTAAACAGTAAACAGCAGATAGTAGGTACTAAACAGTATACAGCAGATAGTAGGTACTAAACAGTATACAGCAGATAGTAGGTACTAAACAGTATACAGCAGATAGTAGGTACTAAACAGTAAACAGCAGATAGTAGGTACTAAACAGTAAACAGCAGATAGTAGATACTAAACCGTAAACAGCAGATAGTAGGTACTAAACAGTAAACAGCAGATAGTAGATACTAAACAGTAAACAGCAGATAGTAGGTACTAAACAGTAAACAGCAGATAGTAGATACTAAACAGTATACAGCAGATAGTAGGTACTAAACAGTAAACAGCAGATAGTAGGTACTAAACAGTAAACAGCAGATAGTAGGTACTAAACAGTAAACAGCAGATAGTAGATACTAAACAGTATACAGCAGATAGTAGGTACTAAACAGTAAACAGCAGATAGTAGATACTAAACAGTATACAGCAGATAGTAGATACTAAACAGTAAACAGCAGATAGTAGGTACTAAACAGTAAACAGCAGATAGTAGATACTAAACAGTATACAGCAGATAGTAGGTACTAAACAGTAAACAGCAGATAGTAGATACTAAACAGTATACAGCAGATAGTAGATACTAAACAGTATACAGCAGATAGTAGGTACTAAACAGTAAACAGCAGATAGTAGGTACTAAACAGTAAACAGCAGATAGTAGATACTAAACAGTATATAGCAGATAGTAGGTACTAAACAGTAAACAGCAGATAGTAGGTACTAAACAGTAAACAGCAGATACTAAACAGTAAACAGCAGATAGTAGATACTAAACAGTATACAGCAGATAGTAGATACTAAACAGTATACAGCAGATAGTAGGTACTAAACAGTAAACAGCAGATACTAAACAGTAAACAGCAGATAGTAGGTACTAAACAGTATACAGCAGATAGTAGATACTAAACAGTAAACAGCAGATAGTAGGTACTAAACAGTAAACAGCAGATAGTAGGTACTAAACAGTATACAGCAGATAGTAGGTACTAAACAGTATACAGCACAGATAGTAGGTACTAAACAGTATACAGCAGATAGTAGGTACTAAACAGTATACAGCAGATAGTAGGTACTAAACAGTATACAGCAGATAGTAGATACTAAACAGTATACAACAGATAGTAGGTACTAAACAGTAAACAGCAGATAGTAGGTACTAAACAGTAAACAGCAGATAGTAGATACTAAACAGTATACAGCAGATAGTAGGTACTAAACAGTAAACAGCAGATAGTAGGTACTAAACAGTAAACAGCAGATAGTAGGTACTAAACAGTAAACAGCAGATAGTAGGTACTAAACAGTATACAGCAGATAGTAGATACTAAACAGTATACAGCACAGATAGTAGGTACTAAACAGTATACAGCAGATAGTAGATACTAAACAGTATACAGCAGATAGTAGGTACTAAACAGTATACAGCAGATAGTAGATACTAAACAGTATACAACAGATAGTAGGTACTAAACAGTAAACAGCAGATAGTAGGTACTAAACAGTAAACAGCAGATAGTAGGTACTAAACAGTAAACAGCAGATACTAAACAGTATACAGCAGATAGTAGATACTAAACAGTAAACAGCAGATACTAAACAGTATACAGCAGATAGTAGATACTAAACAGTATACAGCAGATAGTAGGTACTAAACAGTATACAGCAGATAGTAGGTACTAAACAGTAAACAACAGATAGTAGGTACTAAACAGTATACAGCAGATAGTAGGTACTAAAGAGTAAACAGCAGATACTAAACAGTAAACAGCAGATAGTAGGTACTAAAGAGTATACAGCAGATAGTAGCTACTAAAGAGTAAACAGCAGATACTAAAGAGTATACAGCAGATAGTAGCTACTAAAGAGTATACAGCAGATAGTAGGTACTAAAGAGTATACAGCAGATAGTAGGCACTAAAGAGTATACAGCAGATAGTAGGTACTAAACAGTAAACAGCAGATACTAAACAGTATACAGCAGATAGTAGGTACTAAACAGTAAACAGCAGATAGTAGATACTAAACAGTATACAACAGATAGTAGGTACTAAACAGTAAACAGCAGATAGTAGATACTAAACAGTAAACAGCAGATACTAAACAGTATACAGCAGATAGTAGATACTAAACAGTATACAGCAGATAGTAGGTACTAAACAGTATACAGCAGATAGTAGGTACTAAACAGTAAACAACAGATAGTAGGTACTAAACAGTATACAGCAGATAGTAGGTACTAAAGAGTAAACAGCAGATAGTAAACAGCAGATAGTAGGTACTAAAGAGTATACAGCAGATAGTAGCTACTAAAGAGTAAACAGCAGATACTAAAGAGTATACAGCAGATAGTAGCTACTAAAGAGTATACAGCAGATAGTAGGTACTAAAGAGTATACAGCAGATAGTAGGCACTAAAGAGTATACAGCAGATAGTAGGTACTAAACAGTATACAGCAGATAGTAGGTACTAAACAGTAAACAGCAGATACTAAACAGTATACAACAGATAGTAGGTACTAAACAGTAAACAGCAGATAGTAGATACTAAACAGTATACAACAGATAGTAGGTACTAAACAGTATACAGCAGATAGTAGGTACTAAACAGTAAACAGCAGATAGTAGGTACTAAACAGTAAACAGCAGATACTAAACAGTATACAACAGATAGTAGGTACTAAACAGTATACAACAGATAGTAGGTACTAAACAGTATACAACAGATAGTAGGTACTAAACAGTAAACAGCAGATAGTAGGTACTAAACAGTATACAGCAGATAGTAGGTACTAAACAGTATACAGCAGATAGTAGGTACTAAACAGTAAACAGCAGATAGTAGGTACTAAACAGTATACAACAGATAGTAGGTACTAAACAGTATACAGCAGATAGTAGGTACTAAACAGTAAACAGCAGATACTAAACAGTATACAACAGATAGTAGGTACTAAACAGTAAACAGCAGATAGTAGATACTAAACAGTATACAACAGATAGTAGGTACTAAACAGTATACAGCAGATAGTAGGTACTAAACAGTATACAGCAGATAGTAGGTACTAAACAGTAAACAGCAGATAGTAGGTACTAAACAGTAAACAGCAGATAGTAGGTACTAAACTGTAAACAGCAGATAGTAGGTACTAAACAGTATATAGCAGATAGTAGGTACTAAACAGTAAACAGCAGATAGTAGGTACTAAACAGTAAACAGCAGATAGTAGGTACTAAACAGTAAACAGCAGATAGTAGGTACTAAACAGTAAACAGCAGATAGTAGGTACTAAACAGTATATAGCAGATAGTAGGTACTAAACAGTAAACAGCAGATAGTAGGTACTAAACAGTAAACAGCAGATAGTAGGTACTAAACAGTAAACAGCAGATAGTAGATACTAAACAGTATACAGCAGATAGTAGGTACTAAACAGTAAACAGCAGATAGTAGGTACTAAACAGTAAACAGCAGATAGTAGGTACTAAACAGCAGATAGTAGGTACTAAACAGTAAACAGCAGATAGTAGGTACTAAACAGTAAACAGCAGATAGTAGGTACTAAACAGTATACAGCAGATAGTAGATACTAAACAGTATACAGCACAGATAGTAGGTACTAAACAGTATACAGCAGATAGTAGATACTAAACAGTATACAGCAGATAGTAGGTACTAAACAGTATACAGCAGATAGTAGATACTAAACAGTATACAACAGATAGTAGGTACTAAACAGTAAACAGCAGATAGTAGGTACTAAACAGTAAACAGCAGATAGTAGGTACTAAACAGTAAACAGCAGATACTAAACAGTATACAGCAGATAGTAGATACTAAACAGTAAACAGCAGATACTAAACAGTATACAGCAGATAGTAGATACTAAACAGTATACAGCAGATAGTAGGTACTAAACAGTATACAGCAGATAGTAGGTACTAAACAGTAAACAACCGATAGTAGGTACTAAACAGTATACAGCAGATAGTAGGTACTAAAGAGTAAACAGCAGATACTAAACAGTAAACAGCAGATAGTAGGTACTAAAGAGTATACAGCAGATAGTAGCTACTAAAGAGTAAACAGCAGATACTAAAGAGTATACAGCAGATAGTAGGTACTAAAGAGTATACAGCAGATAGTAGGTACTAAACAGTAAACAGCAGATACTAAACAGTATACAGCAGATAGTAGGTACTAAACAGTAAACAGCAGATAGTAGATACTAAACAGTATACAACAGATAGTAGGTACTAAACAGTAAACAGCAGATAGTAGATACTAAACAGTAAACAGCAGATACTAAACAGTATACAGCAGATAGTAGATACTAAACAGTATACAGCAGATAGTAGGTACTAAACAGTATACAGCAGATAGTAGGTACTAAACAGTAAACAACAGATAGTAGGTACTAAACAGTATACAGCAGATAGTAGGTACTAAAGAGTAAACAGCAGATACTAAACAGTAAACAGCAGATAGTAGGTACTAAAGAGTATACAGCAGATAGTAGCTACTAAAGAGTAAACAGCAGATACTAAAGAGTATACAGCAGATAGTAGCTACTAAAGAGTATACAGCAGATAGTAGGTACTAAAGAGTATACAGCAGATAGTAGGCACTAAAGAGTATACAGCAGATAGTAGGTACTAAACAGTAAACAGCAGATACTAAACAGTATACAGCAGATAGTAGGTACTAAACAGTAAACAGCAGATACTAAACAGTATACAACAGATAGTAGATACTAAACAGTAAACAGCAGATAGTAGATACTAAACAGTATACAACAGATAGTAGGTACTAAACAGTATACAGCAAATAGTAGGTACTAAACAGTAAACAGCAGATAGTAGGTACTAAACAGTAAACAGCAGATACTAAACAGTATACAACAGATAGTAGGTACTAAACAGTATACAACAGATAGTAGGTACTAAACAGTATACAACAGATAGTAGGTACTAAACAGTAAACAGCAGATAGTAGGTACTAAACAGTATACAGCAGATAGTAGGTACTAAACAGTATACAGCAGATAGTAGGTACTAAACAGTAAACAGCAGATAGTAGGTACTAAACAGTATACAACAGATAGTAGGTACTAAACAGTATACAGCAGATAGTAGGTACTAAACAGTAAACAGCAGATACTAAACAGTATACAACAGATAGTAGGTACTAAACAGTAAACAGCAGATAGTAGATACTAAACAGTATACAACAGATAGTAGGTACTAAACAGTATACAGCAGATAGTAGGTACTAAACAGTATACAGCAGATAGTAGGTACTAAACAGTAAACAGCAGATAGTAGGTACTAAACAGTAAACAGCAGATAGTAGGTACTAAACTGTAAACAGCAGATAGTAGGTACTAAACAGTATATAGCAGATAGTAGGTACTAAACAGTAAACAGCAGATAGTAGGTACTAAACAGTAAACAGCAGATACTAAACAGTATACAGCAGATAGTAGATACTAAACAGTAAACAGCAGATACTAAACAGTATACAGCAGATAGTAGATACTAAACAGTATACAGCAGATAGTAGGTACTAAACAGTATACAGCAGATAGTAGGTACTAAACAGTAAACAACAGATAGTAGGTACTAAACAGTATACAGCAGATAGTAGGTACTAAAGAGTAAACAGCAGATACTAAACAGTAAACAGCAGATAGTAGGTACTAAAGAGTATACAGCAGATAGTAGCTACTAAAGAGTAAACAGCAGATACTAAAGAGTATACAGCAGATAGTAGGTACTAAAGAGTATACAGCAGATAGTAGGTACTAAACAGTAAACAGCAGATACTAAACAGTATACAGCAGATAGTAGGTACTAAACAGTAAACAGCAGATAGTAGGTACTAAACAGTATACAACAGATAGTAGGTACTAAACAGTAAACAGCAGATAGTAGATACTAAACAGTAAACAGCAGATACTAAACAGTATACAGCAGATAGTAGATACTAAACAGTATACAGCAGATAGTAGGTACTAAACAGTATACAGCAGATAGTAGGTACTAAACAGTAAACAACAGATAGTAGGTACTAAACAGTATACAGCAGATAGTAGGTACTAAAGAGTAAACAGGAGATACTAAACAGTAAACAGCAGATAGTAGGTACTAAAGAGTATACAGCAGATAGTAGCTACTAAAGAGTAAACAGCAGATACTAAAGAGTATACAGCAGATAGTAGGTACTAAAGAGTATACAGCAGATAGTAGGCACTAAAGAGTATACAGCAGATAGTAGGTACTAAACAGTAAACAGCAGATACTAAACAGTATACAGCAGATAGTAGGTACTAAACAGTAAACAGCAGATACTAAACAGTATACAACAGATAGTAGATACTAAACAGTAAACAGCAGATAGTAGATACTAAACAGTATACAGCAGATAGTAGGTACTAAACAGTAAACAGCAGATACTAAACAGTATACAGCAGATAGTAGGTACTAAACAGTAAACAGCAGATACTAAACAGTATACAACAGATAGTAGATACTAAACAGTAAACAGCAGATAGTAGATACTAAACAGTATACAGCAGATAGTAGGTACTAAACAGTAAACAGCAGATACTAAACAGTATACAACAGATAGTAGGTACTAAACAGTAAACAGCAGATAGTAGATACTAAACAGTATACAACAGATAGTAGGTACTAAACAGTATACAGCAGATAGTAGGTACTAAACAGTATACAGCAGATAGTAGGTACTAAACAGTAAACAGCAGATAGTAGGTACTAAACAGTAAACAGCAGATAGTAGGTACTAAACTGTAAACAGCAGATAGTAGGTACTAAACAGTATATAGCAGATAGTAGGTACTAAACAGTAAACAGCAGATAGTAGATACTAAACAGTAAACAGCAGATAGTAGGTACTAAACAGTAAACAGCAGATAGTAGGTACTAAACAGTAAACAGCAGATAGTAGGTACTAAACAGTATACAGCAGATAGTAGGTACTAAACAGTAAACAGCAGATAGTAGATACTAAACAGTATACAGCAGATAGTAGGTACTAAACAGTATATAGCAGATAGTAGGTACTAAACAGTAAACAGCAGATAGTAGGTACTAAACAGTAAACAGCAGATAGTAGGTACTAAACAGTAAACAGCAGATAGTAGGTACTAAACAGTATATAGCAGATAGTAGGTACTAAACAGTAAACAGCAGATAGTTGGTACTAAACAGTAAACAGCAGATAGTAGGTACTAAACAGTAAACAGCAGATAGTAGATACTAAACAGTAAACAGCAGATAGTAGGTACTAAACAGTAAACAGCAGATAGTAGATACTAAACAGTAAACAGCAGATAGTAGGTACTAAACAGTATACAGCAGATAGTAGGTACTAAACAGTAAACAGCAGATAGTAGGTACTAAACAGTAAACAGCAGATAGTAGATACTAAACAGTATACAGCAGATAGTAGGTACTAAACAGTATACAGCAGATAGTAGGTACTAAACAGTATACAGCAGATAGTAGGTACTAAACAGTAAACAGCAGATAGTAGGTACTAAACAGTAAACAGCAGATAGTAGATACTAAACAGTATACAGCAGATAGTAGGTACTAAACAGTATACAGCAGATAGTAGGTACTAAACAGTAAACAGCAGATAGTAGGTACTAAACAGTATACAGCAGATAGTACGTACTGCCTACTGACAGATTGAGTAGGTACTTGGCAATTCGGATACAGCCCAGCCCTCTCAGAACGCTCCGTTTTGGTGTGTGTGTCTCTTTAAATGCAATGACCCCCCCCCCTGAGTTTTCCCAGTAGACATCACTCCTCTGTAGTGAGAATAAAAATAGCAGACCTGTTAAAAGTTTTGTTCTAGTCTGGGGGTGGAGTCCATGGGTGGAGATACCAGGGGAGGGGAGGGGATTTTTTTTTACCAGAATCCCACTGTGACATCACAAGGAGAGAGACATTTGAAATAGAGCATTTTTCTCTGTGTTGTAAGACTTATGCAGACCACAAACAAAGGACTGGATGGTTTATTTCACATGTTGTGGGTCAGTAGACTCTCAGGTTACACAGATATATGTTCACAAACACTGAAGAAGAGGATCTTTTATAATATGTCCCCTTTAAATTAAACAAGGACAACATGTGTTTGTGACTTCCTGTGTTTCTGCAGCCAGCCTCAAGCGGACTCTGCAAACTGCAGGATTTTGAACTTCAGCATCGGCTTCATTTTTCAACACCGGAGGTTGCAGCTTGTTTTTCCCCCCCAATTAACTCTCTGTATCTCCCAGGATTCTGGGTATAATCTCAATCATTCCCCCCCTTCTTGTAGAAGTTCATGTTCAGCTCATTTCATCTGTCCTATTATAGAGGACTGTGACATCACTTCATGTTGTAGTTGAAGGTTTCACCACTAGATGTCACTGTTGTTATTGTTCACTAGCTGTAGAAAGAAGGCTGCAGGCTTCAGTCCCCCCCGCCCCCCCCTCATGATGCTTTGTCATGTCGTACAAACATGGATAAACATCAGTGAACAGAAATTATTAGTCTGTTCAGACACGATGAGACACAAGAGGAAACAAATGCTGATCACTGATACTATTTCAGGGCGCCCTCACACTAGGCCCAGTTGCCCGGTACCACGCCCTGGTGCGCTTGTCCCCAGTCCCCTGCCGGCCTGCTCTCACACTGTTCCAGACCTAACACACTAAGAAATCAAGGTCCTAAAAAGGTACAAATGCTTTGTCGCTCCAGCAGTACGTTAGGGTACAACACTGTACCTCTGAACATGGTACATTTTTGTACCTTCCTGTCTGTACCTCTAAAAGAACATTTCTGGACCCCTAGTGACTAAAATGTACATAATTGGTACCTACTGAGTTTATGTGGCAAAAACGTACCCTTAAATTAATAAATTTACAGTTATTCAGCAACATTTATTGAAATAATTAGTTAACATCTTGGAAAAATCCATCTTTTACATGTTAACCAACCCCTTTACAGTGCATTTTAATTCATGTGTTGTTCTGATAGAAATTATATAAAGTTCCAGCACACGACAAAAAGCAGTCTAAGCAGCCGTTCACTAATCCAACAAATACTCCATTAAATAACTTTGCTGAGTAAAACCTTAGCTCAAAAAACACAAATGTACAACTCAAATCCAAGGTTAGATACAATTCTCTCAGTTATCAGTTATTGAGCCGTTCGTTAAACTGTTTTAAATGCTAAACACGCGACCAGTGTATACTTGGCACATTTAAACAATAAGCATGACAAATTTTAGGTATACAGTAAAAAACATTGAAAAAATGCAACTTCATAACCTATATACCAGATATGAATCCTGTATAGATATTTAAATAATATATTAACAGGTGGAATGAATTTGAATTCCTTTAGAACTTAAACACCAAACTTAATGTTAAAACATAGTGAAGGCTGTCATGAAGGCCTCATCAAGACGTGTGTACCAACACATTACTACTCCGTCTTCTTTGACCACATGGAACCCTCTTGTTGTCCCTCATGTCCATCAGCTGTAGGGTTGGATAGAGTGTAGCCGGTTCGCCCTTCATGAAAGAAAAACATGGAAAAATAAGAACACACGACTTGTAACCAATCACTAAATTACTTTGTCAAATCTAAATTTGTTGGCACTAAAAATGCTAATGTTATGTTACAGCTGCTAATGTACTTGCAGTTGCTAGTGATTAGTCCTGAAGTTGGATTATTTTTTTTGCAGCAACAAAGTATGTATTTTCAGTGATTTATTGAAATATATATTTTTTAAACATATTTAACATTAATTTTTTGTTTCATTCATACATGAAACAAAACTTTAAATGACAAATTAATATTTCAGTTTTTGTTATTTGTATACAACAGAATTTGTATACTGAAAATTCAATCCACACAGATAGGTGGGGCATAACAAAAACACTGTTTATTCTTTATTCATAACTTAATGAAAGAACAAGCAGAAAATATCTAGCAAGCAACCTTTTTCTGTGCATGTATTTATTTGAGGTCTATCAGTCAGTACTATAAAACAATCTGGATGCCTACCTCTTGCACAATGATGTGGTGTTCAATTGTTTCTCTGAAGACGGATGACGAGGAAAAACCCGGTCCAAAAGTATTCCTGCAATACAGAAAATAAAACAAGAATATATTCATGAAGAAATTTAGCTGATACAATGCTTTTAAACCTCAATACAGTTGCCTGTAAAGATTATATAACCTCAAATTTAAGAAATGGTTATTTTGCTCGCTTTTATTGACAAAACTTGAGGCGCCTTGTATTTCATTAAAATCATAGATTTGATAACACTCCCCTGTAGTGACATTCACATGTTTCAATGATACTCACTATCATGTGTCCTTAAGAATGGGGATTTGTTGAGCACATTCATTAACTTTGTGACATCAGGCCTCATCTGGACATCTATGGGAGAGGATGAAATGAAATGTCACAACACAGGTTACAAGTCGGCACACCACTGTAATAAAACGAGATTAAATCAGTTTATTATATAATGGGTTATTAAAGAGATACTTCACCCATTTGCATTAAACTTTGTATCATTAGAAACCTGACAGCAGTTTGTTGTCAACAGCCGCTGTATGAGCGACAATGCTCCGTTACTTTTTACTGAATGTTTTATATTTGAGATCGTTTTTTACCCCAGCAGACACGGAGCGAGGAGGGTGGGAGTACAAGATCCGATCCGTAGGTCGCTATATTACAGGGAATAGCATACATTTTGAAAAGAGCTCTGATTATGTCAACAGCACCTTTCAGAAAAGTTGAAAGATTTTTAACTTGAGCGGACGAACATGCTGCGCTTTTCTTCTCAGCGCACAAACGTGTCATGCAGACACTCCCGAGCGCACAGCCAGCGCTTTTCTGCCCGGAAGAAATGCTATAGGTGGACACGGGGACACTAGAATTTGTTTGTGAAATGAATTTCCACATGAGCCAAAAAGACACTTTCTGCCTTTTCTCGGTCAAGAAGGCACCAACTATTTCACATTTCTACATATATGACCCGATGTCAATACAGATTCATGTTTAAACCGGTGAAGTATCCCTTTAAACAGCGGGCAGCCACAATATAAACTTATATGCAAACAATAAACTTGGAAAGCTGATATTTAGCACTTTTAATACCTCAAAATGATGCACTGGCCTTGGATCAGTGACAGGCTGACCATGTATTGGTAAACTGTATTTCATTGGCTTTTAGAAGAATCTCAAACAGGTTTCCGACCACGGCTTCAGTGAGTCCTGTTTTTCAGTCCACTTCATTTTCTGAGATACATAAAAGACACACAAATGCGCGAGCGAGCAAAGCAAAATGTCAATCCAAATATAGGTCAATAAATGCATCACGGCCGAAAGTGAGGGGGCAAAGAGTCGAGTGTACCTTACCTGTAACTCTAGCTAGCTAAACCATGATCAGTGTCTGCCATGATAGTGATGCCTAAACATACCGCATTTGTCCGCTCACATGTCAACAAGTCACGGACCTTTCATCGAAAATCAGTGTTACATAACATTTCTAAACATAAAGACTACGGAGCCAAAATTACATTTTAAACTAACAGAAATGGCGGTAACCATAGAAACGGAGAGCAGACTCCGTCCATACTCATCAGACTACAAAGCATAAAACAGTAACGAATTAACTGCTAAAGTAATATAAATGCTTGAACGTCTTTAATTGAGTTAATAATGTTTTAAAAGCGACTTAGCAATGACTAAAACACAACTTACCACGGGGACGTTTCACAGCGAAGTCGGGCTGTGGAGGAAGAAAAAAAAAGGGGTCGCCCCTCGCGAGTCCGCAGGGGCTCCGCGAGCGCATAAAAAAAGGAGCTCGAAGAAGAAAGAGGGCAGTTAGAGAAAAGTCTATGAATCAGTAAAATAAATCACATAAAATAGAGACTAACGGTGAAAACTGCGGACATATTCTGTTCTGCTAACTGCTTCTGCTTGACTTGTATGTTTACAAAAAACAACGGCTCTGTGGGAGGAATAGTATTGCGCATGCGCATGTTTAAAAAGTCCCACCGCGGATCAGTTATCATTTTTTTCTTTTTGTAAAAACGCCCTTTGTAATATAAATTACCATGTCAAAAAAGTTATTTGACTAAAAGACCAACATCAGTCTAAAATATCTATTCTAGCAACAAGCCATAATGTGCTTGATGTATTTAGTTCAAGTTAATTAATTTAAAATAGCCTGAGTTAGCCTTATCAAAGACATCAAGCTATTTTATGTTAACAGTCAAATTTCAAAAAGTTAAAGGTCTAGTTACTTACCCCTGAAGTTTCTTACCTCTTCTTCATTATTTATTATTATTTATTTAGTCCAGCTTCAATTATTTTTTGAACGAGGTATTTGTAGACAAGGTTGACAAAGTAGGAAAACTAATCGCTGCTTGTAGTGTAGGGTACATCAAATGTTACTGTGAAGTAAAGCCCAGGAAACCTACGGGGAACCAAGGCTGGAACAGTGCCCCTGCTGGTCTTTTGAAGTAATGATATGAGATATGACTTAAAGTACAAACTTCTAAAGAGACCAGACAGGTATCGAACCGTATCGTCTCGCAAACTTTTGAGATTTCTACAGAAACAGCGGCTCATCCCCCTCCCAGCGTGTTTTCAGATAATTAATCCTGTGTGTTTATTTTTATCCGTCCTCTCCTCCTACGGGGGACGCTGAAGTGGTTTTTCTCTCTTGACACCCCCCACGCACACAGACACTCGCAGAGCTGCAGCTCCACAAACATCAATGACGGGAGGTCAGGTGTGCTGCACCTGGAGCTCGCGGTCAGGTGACTCGCTGAGCACGCAGCAGCTGTGACCCCTCAGATTTCACTCCCCGTGCTCCGACACGTGTCCCGAAAAAACACCAGAGAGAATAAAACTTTATTAACTCAACATTCAGGAACAAACTCCACTTTGTACTTTCCTTGAATATTGATGTTCAACCTTTTGAAAACGATCAGTAGATATTATGTACTGAATGAAACGATCAAATGACAGGAGGGGAGGAGCCAGAGCCCGACAGGATGACCTCCAGCAGGCTGCTCATGTGCCAGACTCCAATACCTCATGAGGGTCCCACATCCTCTGGTGGTACCTGTTCTCACAGTCCAGCACCATGCAGCTTGATTGGTGTTCACCAGAGACCCCCAGAACTGGCAGGTCCACTATAGGTGGCGTGCATATATATATATATTTAAAGATATACTTTACATTTCTATTTCATGCATATTCATACTTCACAGCCAAATATCATTGTCATTGACTTGTGAGGAACTTTTCTTCTCTTTTTTACCGCCTTGGATTATTGGAAAAATAAACTCTGGTGCTCACTGCAGTTCTTTAAAATGCAGACATTTTTCTTTTAGTGTATTTTCACAGTCTGGTATTTCCAGTTTGACCTGAGTACAGGATTTTTACATTTCTTCCAACACTCCAGCCTCTAAGACGGAGAGAGAGAGAGAGAGAGTGCAGTAGAGCTACAGAATCATTTAATCTGCTTTGGTGCATTGCTTCAAACTGGCCACAAGATGGCGCCATTTAAATGCACTTTATTTGAAGGCTGCTTCCCGAAGCCTGGAGGAAGAGGGACGAGGGAGAAATCATAAGGATTCAAAATGGCTCATGAAAGTTGAATCACACGAGGAGCTGTTGTTCCTCACTTTCACTGATGCATGCCAGCGTGCACACACTCCTGCTCTGTGTGTTTGTGTGTGTGTGTGTGTGTGTTAATTTTAGCCTTTTACTACGTGCACATTCCTGTCATGTATATTTGACAGCATGCTGTCATCAGAAAGGACTTTCCAGGTCTTTCCAGGAACTGTCGCTCCCACAGCTGCTGCGTCTGATTTATTATTTTGTCTGTTTGGTACCAACGAGAAACTCGAGATGTTCCTGTAAGAATAACTTTTTTATTTCCTTATATGCTGTTAATGTATGAGGAAAAACTCTGAGCCGTGCACTAAAACACTTTTATTAACAGGTATAAGAGGTGTTAATAAACAGAGTAACCCTAAAGAAGGATGCACATTCAAACATGACGTAGGCAGCAGGTATCGATATCTGCAGATAAAAGAGGAAAATCAGAATTCCTGAAGGGTCTTTGTTAGGCCCCAAATTGGCCCTAGTTTCTGGTTCTTCAGGTAGATTACAGGAACAGTGTGTCTAAAAGGTCCAGCTGTCATAACAAACTCAAGTTAAGTTATCAACCCCTCCCCATGAGTCTGATACGGACAGAACACTCTGGGATTTCTCGATAACGGTGGCTGCACACCTCTGCATACCGTGCCAGGACCGAGGAAGTGTACCGATCTTAAACACGGATAGGAGCGCTAACAGTAGTCAAAGGAAACTGGACTTTAGGGGGTCGAACCTGCTCGTGTACGGTACAGATGGCCTAGTGTGAGTGCGCCCTGAGACTCGTGTAAACATGTCTAAACATAAAAGAACACGAGCCTAAAAAACACAAATAATCTCGATATTATTCTGGCCTTTAAAGTCGTAAAAACATTTCTATTACTTTATTATTATTATTATTTTTATGTTATGTTATTTTTTTTTATTATTATGTTTTTTAAATCTATTTTTTGTATCTGTTTTTTAGTACATTCTTAATCTTTATTTTTTTAATTTAAATTGTACTGTGTTCACTTTTTGTTTGCAGTCTTTGCTCTTTTCTGCTATAACACTGTAAATTTCCCCATAAATAATAAATAAAGGATTATTTTATCTCTTATTCTAATGAAACAGTTCCTGTAGTTTTTTATTTACTTCGTCTGTTGTGATTCAAAATGGTTTGTAATTATTTTATTGTTAAATGAATAAATAATAAATGTGTGAGCTCTCTTCTCCATTTCCTTTCTCCTATAATCCCCCCCTCCCCCTCCCTCCTCTGTGTTCCCGCTGCCAGCCTGCCTGTCACGCGGCCTTAGCATGGGGAAACCTGTGGGCGGAGATTGTGACCTAATTTTGACCAATAGGAAGCGGAGAGAGCAAGCGAGTGACCTAGATTCAGCCAATCACGGCGCGGCAGAGTCGCCGGTAGGCAGCAGTCGGCGCGTGCCGGAGCCATGTGCTTCTTTGGTGTTTAGAGAGCGCGAGAGGTAGACGGGGACATTCAACGGCGGGAAAAACAGGACGAACCGTGGCTCTCCCGACCTGTTTTTATCGGATTAAAAACATCTTAAACACTTTAAATTAAGTGTTTTTGTAAAATTATTTACTGTTACGTTGATAGAGACTTAAAATACTACAAATATAATCAAAATAAACATTTATTTAAACGGTTTAAAGGATAAAATCACACTTTAATGGCTGTGTCTCTGCCTGTTGCTGCAGTAGATGAGAAGTGTAACATTTAGACACAAAATGGAGGCGGTGGTGTGACTCTCCACCCACAGAGAAACACCTGGTGTGTGTGTGTGTGTGTGTGTGTGTGTGTGTGTGTGTGTGTGTGTGTGTGTGTGTGTGTGTGTGTGTGTGTGTGTGTGTGTGTGTGTGTGTGTGTGTGTGAGCTGCTGCAGATCCTGTCACGTTGTTGTTATAATAAAACATTTTTACAAACACAAGATGAACACAGAGAAACTGTGTGTCTCAGCGGTCATCTTTAAAGCTGCTGTTGTTTTGGCCTCTCGGAGTTTAAAATGACAGCGTGAGAGAAGAAGAAGACGAGAGGGGCGGGGTGCGTTCACGGTCCTCCAAGAGGCAGCAGCTCAGATCAGGGGGGGCGGGGCCACACGCTGCTGTCCGCTTATTGGATGAAAGAGATGGGAGGTGTTGTGGTGGTGTATGAAAATACATGTTGGGTTCAAGTGTCATCGGGAAAAACAATTACTCAACCATAATACTACTGTTTAATGCAGTAAATCACAATTATTTAGATATTTGATTAAACCAACATTGTGGGAAATTAAAATGGTACAACAGCTCGAGAGATAACAGTAATAATAGTTTGAACAATATAAATAATTAAAGGAAGAAATTTGAATTTAGTTTATTTTATCTGAAACATGATCAAAAATGAGAACAAAATAAAACTTAGTAGGTAAAATGTACAAACAATGAAAGACATCAAACAAAAAGAAGCTTTTAATCACTCATTACTTTAATTTACACGTTCAAAAAGGAGTAACTCCTGTCCATTAATCAAACTGACCAAAGAGACACATACAAAACCCATGGATGTGTGTGAGTGTGTGCCTTATTTGGATTTTAACCTGTTAAATATAATCAATATTTAAAGCTGTATTAGAAGTCAGACACACTCTCCGGCAGTGACGGGGTTAAAGCAGGTGAGTGACACGTTCAAAACAGCAAATATTGATTCCCACAGTGCTGGTCATTTGTTAACTCTTGTGTTTGTGTTGGGTTATGCAACAGCAGCTGCTTTTTACCTGTTGTGGGCTTTATATTCACGCTGCTGCTGATTGGGCAAGCCCTCAGACACACCCACCAATCAGGAGAAAACATACCTTAAAACCTGTTGCACGCTGGGAGGAAAAATGTGACTTTCTTATATATATCTATATATATATCTACATATATATAGATATATATATCTATATATATATATATATATAGATATATATATAATAATAATAATATAGGGTTTAAAACTTGAAGCCAAAACATTCTCACTGACAGACTTCTGTTTGGATTGAACTCTGACGCTAAACTGAGAAAACCTAACATACCAATCCGTTAAAATATATATAAGCTTTTTTAATAATACAAATGTCAAGATTTCAATCTTCAGATTTCTTTCATGTATGTTTCCTTCCTTTTCCTTTTATAACCCTCCTAAAAATCACAAAGCCAAATTTTGTGTATAAAAACCACAAACACTCATATTTACCAGTTTTCCCATGCGCCACGAAGGCAGCACAGGCACAAGAGCAAGGCAGAGGGGGCGTTTCTGGTGGAAACTGAGGAAGGGGGCGTGGTCGATGTATGCAAACGATCCACGCCCCCGAGCGCCTTTCCCCCGTGAGCGGTGACGTCACACGAGCGGCCCGTGTTGGTTCCAGCTGACTGGCAGAGAGAGAGAGAGAGAGAGAGAGAGAGAGAGTCGAAAATAGAGAGAGGTGTGAGTGTGTGTGTGTGTGAGAGAGAGAGGGAGAGAGAGGGAGGAAAATAAGAGCCATCAGTCTCATCTATCTGACTCTCATACTACTGGATATTATTATTTTTGGGGGGGTCTCTTTATTTCTTTCATCGCATTTTTTCGCTCATATTTAATCCAAAGTTGATTTCCGTGTTTTTGTTTTTATTTTTGATCCACTCTGGAGACTTGTCGCTCCGTCTAATCCTCTTTCTGCACTCTTTGCTGTGGACCCACACGGATCCGCGTTTTCAGCTTTCAGGACTAAGATCCTCCACGACCGTGAGCCGCCGTTTCACCTCCACTCACTCACCGGGGAGAAGAGGGACTGGGGGGGTCCGGTCCTGCGCGTCCAGGATCCAAGAGGTGACAGCAACTCCCGAAGGCTGAGAGGATGATTTAATCTGCCATCATGCTGCCATTTTGGAGATAAATCCCCCTTTCTTTTTCTTTTTTTGACATTTCTTTCTTCACTTCATGGGACGGGCGGAGCGGCGGGACCTCAGGTGGAGATCTTGAGCGCACCTTTCTGACGGCGCGCCTCTCAATTAGCGTCACTAATTGGATTATTTTGATCTTGAACTCAACAGTCTGCAGGTAGCTCCTCTCCACCTTCTCCTCCTCCTCCTCCTCCCCTAACCCCCCCCCCTCCTCCTCCTTCTCCTTCTAGAAGTTATGTCAAGGCCTCTCACTCAACTCCTACCGCCGGATCTCCCTGCCGGGGCAACAAGCCCCCAGTTCGGGGCCAGTAACCCGGCCGTAAGCGGCCCCCAAGGTGCACACCTGACCTCCATGACCAACCTGAAGTCCCTGCTCCAGCTGCCAATCAAGGCCGACCAGAGAGTGACCAAGGACTGCAGCGAGATGAAAGGTGAGTTTGTGCACGTGTGCCTGTGTGTGTGTGTGTGTGTGTGTGTGTGTGTGAGGAGGAGAGAGAGAGAGAGAGAGGGGCCCCTATAGGCGAGAAACTTCTTAAAGGTACAGTACCTCAGCCAACAAGTCGATGCAGAAATGTTTTTTTATTCAACATTGAAATGTACATTTTAACTTGAGGAGACTTTACCTGCCATGTTTTCAACCAATCACAGGAAGGATACCAAACACTGTGTTCACTATAATAAAGCAAATAAAGGAACCAGAGTCACCATAAAGGGCAGATTTGAGGAAGTTTGTTGATGTTTTCTGTTTGGGGTTTTCATTGCTGGACTCGTTGTCATGACATTTAATAAAAACCTCTTTCTGTATCAGAGGAGAATATAAAAGCTCCAGCTCGTGAGGCCTCTGCAGAAATAATCCAGACTGTAATCATGAGGGCATCACGGTCGATTCATCTGAACATATTCAGAGAGAATATTAACCTTTAACCTTCATGCTGAGACATTTTAATAAAGAAATAAACACCAGAGGAAGTGATGGTGACGATCTTCATCAGATGCTGCAAAACAAACATCCCTACAGACTCAATATCACGGGAGGAGGACTGCAGGAGGGAGTGTGTGTGTGTGTGTGTGTGTGTGTGTGTGTGTGTGTGTGTGTGTGTGTGTGTGTGTGTGTGTGTGTGTGTACATGTGACTGAGTGGGTAGGTGTGATTGTAAAAATACAGAGGCCCTGCTTTATCCTAAGCACTCACACACACACACTTCTACACACACTGCTCTGTGTTCGCTGGAAATGTTTAACGATTCAACATGGAGGAAGAAGACTGAAGACAGGTTTTAGTTAGTGTTTGTTTCTCTGCTGTGTTTAAATAAAGGTTAGTGAGTGGGTTTGAATTGTCTCTCTCTCTCTCTCCTCGCTGTGTGCATGTCAAACCTCCCAGTCAGCTGCTGTCACGCACACACACACAAACTGGTTTTGTTGTGCTTGTGTGGACACTTGGCTTCACTTCCTTGAGCCCTTACTTCAAAAAAAAAAAATCTAGAGCATCTTTTTTTTGTCGTTATGCCAAAAAAAATGATCCTCATGAGGCGTAAGCGTCCTCATAAGAACACTCGAGTCCTCACAAGTGTAGATAAAACAGAACACAGAGATAGAGGGAGAAAAAACAACAAAGTTCCTCCCGCAGTTTGGCGACCCCTGCTGGCCTCTCGGTGTAACTGCACCTCCTGCTCCTCTGCACGAGGAGGAGAAAGTGATGGTGAGCGTTGATGACAGGCTCCCCGTGCAGAAAGAAAAGCCGCTCACTGTCAGCGCCGTGCGACAGGTGATGCATTCAGGGGTCTGAAAAAGACACAAAGGTTTCCCGTGTGGGGTGTTTTATTTATTTGCTGTTTTTTGGCTTCTTCTCTTTCCACAATGCGCAGTCGATTATCACTCCTCCTGCTTTTTTTTCTCCCCTGGCGAGCTTTGTTTGACGCCTTCACAAACACCCACTCCTCTCTCTCTCTCTCTCTCTCCCCGTCTGTCGTTCGTCCCTGAGTTTTTCCTCTCGCTCGCTCCTGTCTTGCTCTCTTTCCCTCGGCCCCTCTGCTGATTTGCATTTTTCTCAGGCTTTGTTACAGTCTGCAGTCTCATCTCTGTGGCTCTTCTCCTCCTGTGCATGCTCTCTTCTTCTTCCCCTCTCATCTCTTCATTCTGCTGCAACGACAAAGGGATACCCGCTCTTATTTTGAAAGGCCTCTGTCACTCCTGCTTCCTTTCCTTTGGGGTCCTGCAGAATGGGGTCTTGGTGATAGGGTTCATCCTTTGACACGGGGAAATCAAAGCAGCCACATCCAGTGAATCTGCAGTTTAAAGCACGCCGCGTCGCTCTGACGGATCACATCGTACCTCACGTTAACCGTTTCCTTCAAACAGTCTGAAAGGTCAAAGTTAGGCGCCAAAACGACCACAAGCCCACACCTGACCCCCCTGCTAAGAGTCTTTTTTGGGGTCTCGTCAAACCCAACCGACTTCTCACAAAGATCTTCTATATCCGTTAAATCTGCACGCGAGTGTCACGAAGACGAGGTCATGAGGTCATGGAGGAGACGTTTATAAATGGCGTGCAGAAATTATTGAGTTAACACGTCTGTGACAAATTACAGAATCTCTGATTTGAAATGTTCAGAGTTGTTTTTGTGAAATCTTGACTCATAAATGTCGCATTCTCACCGACAATTTCCACAAACTCTGTGCACCACAGCGCCGTTCGCTGCCACTCTAGTCCAGGCCCCTGTTTCTACAGCGGGCGCCGCGGTGCATCTCTGGAGCGCCACTACGCTTTCCCTGTTTCTCGCTGTAAGGGCGGAGTCTAAAATTCGGGCTGTTTGTGTTCACACATGCCGCTCCTGCTGCAAATATCAGGACGTTTTGTGCATGTGTGAAAACCGTCCATGTCACGTCTAACCTCCTGAGAGAGCCCGACCTCCGACCTCCCTCCAACAGGGACAACCTCCTGCTGAGAGCCACTCAGGTTCTTGACTCTGACACGTGGGGCACTCTGCGGAGGTTCTGAAGGCTCCACGTGCCCCCAGACCTCCAGATGTTTGAGACGGTCGCTGATCGTGTTCCCGATGTCTCGGCGCTCTTTTTTAGTTTTGATTCCGTCTCTGGAGTCGTGTCATGAGTAATTTAAAAGAAGCTGTCAGGACGATGATGATGATGATGCTAGCAAAGAGATTAAAAGGGACATGATGGCCGTGACTCTCTGCTCGCTCGCCCCCTCCCTCCCTCTCTTGTCTATCCCTTCTCTGCTGTAATCTCTCGTGTCTTTATGTTCTTTAATCCTTTTACATTTAAATTTCCGGCCGTCGTTCAGTCGAGCTCGGTCTCTCTTTTTATTACTCTCGCTGTTGCCGTGTCATCCCCGCCCAGTCAAACATTCTCTTTTATTACTTTTTCATTGGCTTTCATTATTCAGTCCGCACTGTGGAGGCGGGGCTTCAGTAAGAATAATATTATCAAAGGATCAGGCTGCTAAACAATCACTTCTTTCCACTCAGCGCTGCAAATTACTTTCACTTCCTGGTTTTACTTTTCATTTGTTTTGTTTGTGCCGATGGTTTATTGATGCCTGGAGTCCGTATCTATCTTTCCATCAGCCGCGTTCTCCCTCTCTGCGAGGTCGCAGTGCAGGGTCGGACAAGTCAGCGTTATTTTTAGATGCCTTTTTTTAATGATTGCAACTAAGTGCTTCACAGAAAGGAAAAGGACAAAAGCAGCAGATGGGAACACAAACAAACAACGCTGCGCCCCCCCCCCCCCCCCGAGCGGTTTGTTGGTCGTTGTTAAAGATTATAATAAAACGGACGCTTCTACAGATTCTTCAGACACGTGCAAGAATCTCTTAACAGATCTGGAGGCCTGAAACGCTGTTTTCATTTTCATTTTTTCGTTTCTGATCTGAAACGATGGCGGTCGCCATATTGGAAAAACCGTCTCAAAATAACTGTCAGCCAATCTAGTAGCAGTCAAAGAGGTGGAGCTGAGGCGGGCTCAACTGCAACCGGCTGTCTGCTAACTACTCGCCCCTAATTATGCTAATTTATGCAAATATCTTCACCTAAATCAAATCAAAACGATGCTTCATGAAGAAATGAACGCCTGCACGGTGTGAGCCAATAAAAACATGAGCTATAGAGACAAAAACTGTCTTTTGAATCAGGATGTAAACATGTTTATCTATGCTGTTAGAAAGATCATTTTAATATGGAACTAATGGGGGTTCTTTGGTTTAAGGAGCCAGCCTCAAGTGGACACTCGGGGTACTGCAGTTTTTTTTTTTGCACTTCAGATTTGGCTTCATTTTTCAACACTGTTTCCTTAATTAAAAATCAGTC
This sequence comes from Labrus mixtus, assembly GCF_963584025.1. Taxonomy (NCBI): domain Eukaryota; kingdom Metazoa; phylum Chordata; class Actinopteri; order Labriformes; family Labridae; genus Labrus; species Labrus mixtus. The sequence continues at coordinate 856,927 of NC_083627.1, forward strand.
CTGAGCTCCAGATGATGACGTCTCTTGGTGCCGATGTGAGTGATGAGGTCCTGCATGTGGGTGTTTTTTGGGGGATCAAACTTGGGTGCATCTGACCCCCAAGCACGATATCTCTGTGCTGAAATATTCCTGGTTATACATTTAGTCTCAGAGCTTGGATGTTTCCACAAGTGCTCCAAATACTGATGATGTTTCAGGAGCTGGAAAAATGTTGCAGCATGGACTTCAAGTCATTAAAGTTCATCCAAACATCAATAAATCTTATTCACATTAGTTTGATTACAGTAAACAAACGATGAGATCATCAGCCTCTCTGTTGGTAGCTTCATGTTTTTGGATCAGCCTTTCTCACAAACAGGGAAATAGAGACGTTTATTGACCCCCCTCACCTCCTGGAGAATCTAACAGGTCCCCCCCTCTTTATATTCTCCCAGACAAAGACAAGCCCGCAGACTCTGACGAGGACTCTGCGAGTGTTAACCCCGGACCCGGTGGGCCGGGCGGAGCCCCCGGCTCTCTACGTTCGAGCTCCCAGTCGGCCTTCCTGGGCCCCCTGCTGTGGGAGAGGACCCTGCCGTGTGACGGGGGTCTGTTCCAGCTGCAGTACATGGACCTGGAGGAGTTCCTGACGGAGAACGGGATGGGGATGCACAGTAACGGACCGAGCTCCACCAGCGCCCAGATCCCCTCCCAGGTAAGACCGACGCACACTTCACTTCAATCTGCAGGACCAATCGTTGGTGTGAGCCTGACTCAGAAGAATGTTTTCAGTTGGTGTCCAATCGGGATCAATCGTTGATGAAGCAATATTTTCTTTAAGTGACTTATAAAGTGAGAAGCTAACGTAAACAATACCAGAAAGATCGCTCTTGAACACGTGTCCAAGCCTTTTCTTCTGCTTGGAACTCTGGAATAAAAAACATGGCTGCATGTCCAAAACAAGTCAAAGTTTGTTTACTTCATCTTTGTCCTGAACGTTGTCTGAACTCATATTTTGCGATGTCATTTTTGGGGTCCATAGCTTAGCTTCGTTACTAGTTGCTAACTTAATTGGACGGATGGATCAGATGAAACAGTCTCCTTCAGATTCTGTGATAGTAGAGGTTTGTTTGACCCTGAATCCTCTAAAGATCAAGAATATAAAGTGAGTGATAAATAAAAAAAATGAAAAACCTCGCTACGTGTCAGTTTTCTAGCTAGCTAGCACTACAGCTTAAACTGGCCCCATAGCGGCGTTGACCACATAATAATAAATATATGTCTGACTTTTGTGAAATGATAGTCGGCTTTGGGGCGTCTGTGGCCTAGTGGTTCAGTCGCTCCCGTGTTCTGAGGTTGAAGTCGGCCAATCAGGCGGCAGGAGTTCACACTCTCTCTCCCCCCAACTTCCTGCTCTATCCACATAGCAAAGACTTAAACGCCAGAAATGAAATCTTAGAAAACGACTTTATAATCGATTCTCATTTCGGCGAGTTATGAATATTTAAGACCTCCTGCCGTCAATATGAGCCGCAGTTACCGTCTCCAAGATGGCAGCTGCGTTGACCTTCTGCTCCTGTGAACTTGTCGTCATTTTAGTAGCCATGTTGATTAGACAGAATCTGAGTTTGATTTTGCACAAGTAGAAAAATCTATGAACCAGAACGAGAAGCTCTAAAACTTGTACGAGAGTTTGTGTTTGATTCCCGTTTCCTGTTCTCCCAGAGCTCCCAGTCGGCTGTCCCCAACCAGAGCTCCCAGTGCCCGCCGAGCTCTCCTTCACCCTGCTCTTCTTCCTCCTCCTCCTCCTCCATGTCCTCTTCATCCTCCTCATCCTCGCTGCTCGGACTGGAGACCGTCCAGCCGCAACCACCGCCGCAGCCACCTCAGCCACAGCAGCAAGGCATGATGGGAGGACCGGAGTGTCTACACGGTGAGTTAACGGGGATTTCAGTCTGGGAGACCTCAGGGTGCTGTCTTTGGATTTGAGTCTTTTGAGTCCGGTTTTATTCAAGTTTGATCCATTCCAGTTCTGCTTTTAGATTCTTTTACGTCGATCCTAATTTGGCGTTTGGATTCCCAAGGTCATGAACGAGATGTAGAATCAGCTGCAGATTAAATTTCAGGAAATCGAGAGTAATGTGACAAACTGCAGGATCCGATTCTGAGAAATCTCGCTGGTACATTGTGTGTGTTTTTTCCTTTTTAAATCCGTTGTTTGCCTGCACGGACACAAACGAGACGAGAGGCCGAGAGGCCGAGAGGCCGAGAGGCGAGCTGTGGCGAGAATCAAATCAGAAAACACTGTGGGGAAATAAGAGAGAGAGGAAAGAGCTGCAGCGAGAATAGAGAGCTGCTGAAGAGGAGTGAATACCACTGGATACTGCTGCAAGGCTCAGAGTGTGTGTGTGTGTGTGTGTGTGTTACTGTGTGTGTGTGTGTGTGTGTGTGTGTGTGTGTGTGTGTGTGTGTGTGTGTGTTTCTGTGTGTGTGTGTGTGTGTGTGTGTGTGTGTGTGTGTGTGCGCATGCTTTCACGTCGTCGCTGAACTTGGAACATGCACACGAGAGTGTCCTCTTTATTTCCACATTTGCATGAAACTGCTCTAATGTGAACATGTGTGTGTGTGTGTGTGTGTGTGTGTGTGTGTGTGTGTGTGTGTGTGTGTGTGTGTGTGTGTGTCTCTTTATTCTGAATTATGAACACGTGACTGGATTGAGCGTGATGCATCCAGCCAGAAACCCCCTCAGGTCGCTGTAGAGCTGAAGTGTTACTACAGAGAGACAGAGAGAGAGAGAGAGAGAGACAGAGACAGAGAGAGAGAGAGAGAGAGAGAGAGAGAGA
>NC_083627.1:862448-869948 GCF_963584025.1 Labrus mixtus
CATCATGTGGTCAGAAGCTCTCGTTAGATCAGAGCAGATCTCCGTTGGGGGATTGTCTCATCATCCTCTGCAGCGTGCTCGCCCCTCGCCCTCGCCCTTGCCCTCGCCCTCGCTCTCTGACATGTGAGCGCCCTCGGCTCGGGCAGATGGGCTTTAATCTGCAGATGAAACTGAAAGATGATGATTGGACGGCTTAACGAGTAATTAAGCCGACGTTCGTTGCCTCTGAGCGGCCGGTCAGGGAAGCTGCACGTTGTGTCGTTTCTACTCTTTTTTATGTAAATGATCAGGTGTTAACCCCCCCCTCCCCCCCCCCCCATCGCTCAGTGTTTGCAGCTGAGCTTGACCTTTGACCTCTCACAGCCTTTTGATTAACAGCAGCTTTGCAGTCGTGTGATGAAGCTCAGCATCCACATCTGGCTCTGACACAAACAGCGAGCACAAACATGAACGTGTTCACCTGGTGTTTTTTTTCGGAGCGCCAGCTTCATGGTTTGACATCACGTTAGCTAAGCTGGCTAGAAGAGTAGAGAGCGTGTGCAGCAGCAGGTCGATGTATCGCCTCATTAATCTCCTTGTGACTAACAGACTCCTCCTCTTTGTCTCTCAGGTGGTCAGGCCGTTCCTCAGGACCCGTCGCCCTCCTCCACCTGTCCTCCAGGACCCCCCGGACCTCCGGCGGGAGCCAACGGCAGCAGCGACGTCATGGTGAACTTTGACCCGGACCCCGCAGACCTGGCGCTGTCCAGCGTGCCGGGCCAGGAGGCGTTCGACCCGCGACGGCACCGATTCTCCGACGAGGAGCTGAAACCTCAGCCGATGATCAAGAAGGCTCGAAAGATGCTGGTGCCCAACGAACAGAAGGTACTACATCTCCCACAAGCCTTTGCTCCCCTGTTAGACTAAATTATTAATTTATTGATTTAATCTTTTAATGAAAACAAAGTCTTGACCTTATAGATTTTATAAAAACTTTAAAACACTTTAATTTGAGTTTTTTGAGAACACAGAAAGGTTTACAGACCCATGCAGAGCTGGATAAACACTGAAGCTTCAGAGTCCACCACATGGTGACCTGTGTGAGCATGGACTCTAGAGAGGAGAGGGGGGGGGGGGGGGGGACAGCTCTCTATGATGTTTAGAATTTAGACTGCAGTACCCATTTTAAACACTAGGGGTCAGAGTTACATACTGCTCCTTTCATGTTAATACAGTTCAGTGCGATGAGTCCATGAGTGACATTTCAGTGTTTAAGAGGAGGTTTTTAAAAAGCAGAAAGAGTCTCAGATCGTAGAAGTCCAAAGAAGAAGTCCAAAGTTTGTCCGGGCTGAAGGCCGCGGCTCTCTGACCGCTCCCGCGCCGATGAGGACAAAACCTGGAGGAGCGTTGACGCCCACTCGTATCGACGCCTCCCGACCAGAGTCCTAAAATATTTCCTGCTCGGACGGAGAATCTCTGATCGATGGTTCATGTTCTCATAGTTCAGCGCGGAGCAGCAGCAGCTCCCGAAGCGTCTGTAAGTTATGGAGAGAAGAAGACGCTCACCTCGCCCCGTCCCGACATCGCTGGGGGGGAGGGGATTATCTCAGCCTAAAGTTAGAGGTGACGCTCAGCTCGCTCTGTTTTAAATCAACTCTTCGGTGAAGTGCAGGAAAATCTGGTTTCCATCACAAGACAGAAGATATTCAGAGATCGTTAAATTAAGAACAAATTATCTTTAAAAAAGAATCCCAGGAGGCTTTTAAGCAAATGTTTCAAAAAGGATTAAAATGTTCAAGAGTTTAATTGCAAATAGATTTTTGCCGGATGTAAGTAGATCCAGTAAAAGACTCCCCGAGGAGACCTGCAGCTCCTTCAACTGAGATTTCTGTTTTCTCTTAAAACAACCATCCCTCAGGTTTCCAAAACTTCCTCTCAAGAGACAGTTTTTCTTTCATGCCCCGAAAAATCCTGGATCAGACTTTTGAGCACCTTAAAGGTCCAATCAGTGAGCTGTGTAGAGAGTGAGATGTTAAAGGTATCTTACTATCTGATCATTAAGGAAACATGTTGAAGTGCTGGCTTCTCTGACAACAATGCAGCAGCCAGTATGTCCTCCTTCTAACTTTAGATTCTGCTCCTGAATGATCTGGATTTGTTTGGACCAGAGAAGGTAGGCGCTTTTAAGACACGCCCCCACACGGCCGTTTTGACGCCCCTCGGTTTGAGTTATTTATGTTTTATTTAAAAAAAACAAAAAAACATTGTCACCTTACTTTGTGACCAGGACGATGTCTGAGGTGTTCTAAAGGGTCAAAGGTCAAAGGTCAAAGAGAATCAGTGAAATGTTTTGTGTTTTCTTGTTTTCTGAAGTTTCGACTTTATTCAGCTGTTGCCTTCTTCCTTCCTCTCTCTCTCTCTTCATCTCATCGCTGACCTTTCTCATCCCGCGCTCGCCTCTCTCTCTTTTTCTCTTTGTCCTCCCCTCGCCCTTCCTCCCCACACACCCCCAACATACCGAACCGCCGCCGATGATGAGAAGGACGAGAAGTACTGGTGCCGGCGCGTCAAGAACAACGAGGCGGCCAAACGCTCTCGGGACGCCAGGCGGCTGAAGGAGAACCAGATCTCTGTGCGCGCCGCCTTCCTGGAGAGAGAGAACGCCACGCTCCGCCAGGAGGTCGCCGACATGCGGAAAGAGCTGGGCCGCTGCAGGAACATCATCAACAAGTACGAGAGCCGACACGGAGACTTGTGAGGCGGCGAGGGACTGGAGAAGACGGCGATGAAGGAGGGCGGGTTTGGGGGAGGGGGGGAGGAGGATTTCAGAAAAAAGGGTTTCAAGGCAACCCGACAACAGCAGCACTTTAGTTGAAGTGGTGGAGTGGGCGGAGCCGGCGTAGACCTGCAGTGAGCGCTGTGCGACACCGGGCTGTTTTTAAACGTGCGCGCTGTGCTTCAGGATTGCACGCCAGGACAGCACGGCGACGCCCCCTTTTTTTCCAGTGTGACTCTCTTTAGTCTCTTTGAACCCTCACAATGTACTGTATCACCCCGCGTCCCCTCGGCAGCTCACCTCACCCCCTCGGTGCTGTGCTCACGGCCAGGTGTCGCATGGCGTTCCTCGCAGGTAGTGCGTCCCGGCCGCCGCTCCGGCCCCGTTCAATCAGCGTGTTGAATTCACATTATGCCAGTGAAATCTCACTTTTTAAGCTCAAGGCACGGATACAAGCCAGGGGAGGTCGGATGTGTAATTTTTTTCTAAATATAGGACAAAAAAATCGTGTATATTTTTGAACTGGGCAGGAAGGCGGGACTAGTGCGGCGAGGAGGCGGTGTCGGCAGGAGGAGGTGCAGGGGGCGGTCCTTAAGGCAAAGAGATTTTGACATTATTGTATATTTTTCTATTCGCAGAGATAGTCGACCGCAGGAGGATTTTGGAGATAATCTTTTGTATATTTTCTATATGGGGCGGGGGCGGGGGAGGGGGCGGGGCTTCAAGCTGGACAGTCAACGGGGCCACATTTACGCTTTCTCCTCCCAGCTGTTTTATCGCTAAAACAACAAATAAAAATCTATTTTCAAATTTCACGGAGCTGGTCGATCGGTAGAGGCGAGGCGTCTTCAGAGAATGTATCACGGCTGATTCAGGTATTTCACACGGTGCGTGGCGAGGGGGCGGGATCTTAGTAACGATTGTTTTGAGGCATCGGGGCGCGTCGGGAGGAAGACGGTGAAACAAAAAAAAAATGTATAGTTTAAAGAAACGTTCGTGTTTGTTTTCTTTTTCCCTGTGCTCGCTCGAGCGCTCGATTCGTTCTCTTCTCTTTGATTCCGTGTCTGGTTTTTGATTCACGGCGAGCGGGCGGCGTGCGTGCGGGCGGGCGGGCGGCGTTTGATTTAAAGGACGGTGACGGGGTAGACAGGAGTTAATTAGCCATCAGAACAGCTGCACGTGAGCAGATGTTTGAAATCATACGAGGTGGACGATTTCGCTGGCAAGGTTTTTGCATTTTACTTTGTGTCTTGCTCACACAAACAAACACACACACACACACACACACACACACACACACACACACACACACACACACACACATTTTATTAACAACAACACTACGTGGTTGCGGTCTTTCTCTCTCTATTTACTCCTCGTTTTGTCCAGGACGTGCAAAAATGAAATACTGACTGGTGTCGGGTGGATGAGCCCGACTTGAACAGTGACTGAAACCTTCAGCATGCACACACACACACACACACACACACACACACACACACACACACACACACACACACACACACACACACACACACACCCAGGTTTGAACCCTTATCGTCGTTGTTGATGTTGTTATGGACTTCTATGGTGCTGATCTGTTTGATCCTTCACCTGACACACACACACACACACACACACACACACACACACACACACACACACACACACACATCTGAAAACACTTCCAAACACCGTTCTGAACTGCCTAAACCCTTTCTTTGTCTTTAACTCTTTTCAGTTGGTTTTCTTTTCTCTCTCTCTCTCTCTCTCTCTCTCTTGGATAAATCGTATATTTAGATCTACACACAAACACGTGTCTATACCTCTCCTTCAAACTTTACCCAATGAGGAACGAGAAATGCACCCTACTGCTACTGTACCATAAAACTGTACTATTGAATATTGAGCTATTCTCTCACTAGATATAAATATATATATGTATATGATATATGCTTGAATTATGTGATTATAGTTGTAATATACATAATTGAATATATTACAGAAAAACCCATTCGAATCATTTTGTCCGTTTTTTCTCAGGTGTTTATTTTTGTCTGAGGTATTAAATACACATATATAAAAAAAACACACACACAAGACGTCTGATTGGATGACAGAATTTGTGCTCTATGTTTTTTTCCCGGGGGATTTATATATTTGATTTTTTCCCCGTTATGACTCATTTCAAACCCGATGGCTGATGTTGTTATGATTCTGTTTTACCTCACTTCAGAACAACAGTCACTAAACTCCGCCCCCATCCCCTTGGTTACTGTTGCTATGCTCATCAGGAATCGCATTCTAGAACTTTGCACGGTCTGTTGCCGGGACAACAGGTTCAGACTTCCCTGTCCTCGATTTTAAACAGAAATGTAAAGAAGCAGCTTCATGGTTTGACATCACGTTAGCTAAGCTGGCTAAATATATCACCGGCATTATACCAAAAAATAAGTCAACACTAACTCTGTTTACATCGACTTGAGTCTCCTGGTTTTAGAGTTTGTCTGAGTAAACATCAAATCTTGATTTAAGAAATCTGGATCATCCCAAGCAGCAACTTCTTGAGTTGAAACATGAAGCCGATGCTGAAGTGTAAATCCTGCAGTTCCTGGAGTGTCCACTAGAGGCTGGCTGCAGAAGCACAGGAAGTCACATACACACCCATTCTAAAAAGCCTGTTTTTACAGCAGAGATTAACATGTTTACAGCCTGGTTCAAAAACCAAATAGGTGTGATTAGCTCATGTCTCGATGGACACACACTGTATGGGGGGTGAATGTTTTGATGACTCATCAGTTTTGATTTGATGAAGGATAAGAGTTATTCACAAGAAGGCGTGTAGCTGACCTGATTGACAGGTGGGCGCGGTGTAACGGTTTGTCAGGAGGTTTAAAACCCGCCTCAGCTCCAGCGCTCAGCCTGTCGTTAGGTTGACTGAAAGTTAGACTGAGACAGCATTTCCAGCATGGAGACCACCATCGATGGGACTCCAGCGCCCCCTGCAGGGACAGACGGGGGACGCCATCGATGGGACTCCAGCGCCCCCTGCAGGGACAGACCGGGATACTCAAGTCCATGTAAACTCAATCACTGAGATGTGAATTTAGATTTATGAGGGGAAACAACACGTCCATGAGTACATACTCGTCCTTCTACACAGCGGGGAAGTGACAAAGTTTTTGCTAAATGAAAGTTTAAAACTTTCCTAAATTCAACAAAAGCAAGTTCCAGCTTTTAACGTTTAAGCTTAAATTCTAATAAATCCGTAAATAGCATCCAAGAAGGAAAGCTAAGTACGTTAACATTTGACCCGAGCAATTACAGAAGGGTTCTTATTCATCAAGTTAGCATGCTAATGCAAGGAAGCTCATGTTAAGGAATCCAAACCTCAACAGATTTGCTAAACTAAGCTAAGCTAAGTGTGGACTGATATGATTGGGGGAGGGGCTTAGTGAACAGTTCACGTAGAGCTGCTGTGACTTTAATGAAGCGATGGAAACTAAAGTGTGTTATCGTAGTTGTTAACATGATGATGACTGTTGATGTTCATTATTTTTCTTTGTTGGTTTTATGAGCCAGTTTGTTTTCTTAAGGGGAATCTGAGACTTTCACATAATTATTGTTTTAATTCCCAACAACAACAACAAGAACAACAACAACAATGCACAGCCGATTCCGTTTGTTTGCAGACGACACCATGACTTACAGTAAGCTAACCCAAGGTGTATTGTGGGAGCTGTAGTTCTATATTGATATATATATATATATATATATATATATAAATATTTTTCCTTTTTCTTGTCTTTATTTTTGGGGAATTTGTGGAAACCTGACACACACAGACACAAACTTTTGAATTGAAATCCCTGGAAGAAGAAAAGTCTCCGAGCTGCTTACGTTTCCACCGATGGATGGAAGAAGAAAGCCATGAGTAGTTTTTCTTTTTTGATAATCTGGGGTTTTTTGGATTTCCTCACAGACGTTTCAGAAACTTTTTGACAGTGCTATTTTTCTATGTAACTGTGTTGTTGAGCGTGTTACAAACTTTTTCTCGTGGGCCATTGGGGCGCACTCTTCACATGTTGGCAGCGACAGTTTCCAGCTGGACCATCAAACAGCATTGCGGGTAATAATGACAATAATAATGATGATGAAAAAAAAACCAATATTGTACACAGCCTTGTTATTTCCTTCAACTTTGTGGATTCTCAGCTAACTTCTCCATGTTGTGACTGACTGTTATGAACTACAAGTCCCATGAGCGCAACACTTCCCCGACTCCTCACCAGTATTGTGTGCTGTCCACGGGGATGATGGCATATGTGGTTTGGCTTTTTCCCCCCAAACACCAATAAAGGCTTATCCTTACTCACCGACAGATTCTCTCGTGTCATGCTGTGTGAGCTGAAAGTTTGAACGAACCAGGAGGAGCCATCGTTACCCGCCATTTCCACAAAGTCTGTGCACTAAGATGGATGGATGGATGGATGGATGGATGGATGAACTGCTGGATGGATGGATGATTGGATGGATGGATGGCTGATTGGATGGATGGATGGATGGATGGATGGATGATTGGATAATGAACTGATGGATGAACTGATGATTGGATGGATGTATGGATGGATGGATGGATGATTGGTTGGATGGATGGATGATTGGCTGGATGGATGGCTGATTGGATGGATGGATGGATGGATGGATGGTTGAATGGATGGATGGATGGTTGAATGGATGGATGG
>NC_083627.1:874948-884948 GCF_963584025.1 Labrus mixtus
AGGTGTTTTTTTAAATGCCGGTCCAAAGCCAGTTTTTATAACGCCCAAACAATGTGAGCTTTTTAAATCTGCTGTTTGAGAAATATTCTATGTTTTGCAAATGCTTCAAGTGTTTTTTTATTTTTACATGAGAGAATCGCATCTCTTAGCTGACCTTATCGATGTGTGTGTGTGTGTGTGTGTGTGTGTGTGTGTGTGTGTGTGATCAGCCTGCAGGTCAGTTTAACATCACATCTGTTGCCGTCTCTCTCTCTTTCTCTAAACATCTCTCTGAGGATCCGTTTGCCCATAAAACTCTCAGCAGTGTCTCTCCACCTGATCCCGACCAGCTGTCGATCACTCACCGCCGCCGCCTCTGGTCGTGTGAGGTCAACAGACAGACAGGTGTGTGTGTATGTGAGTGTGTGTGTGTGTCTTTTACATACCTTGACAAGAGTAAGGAAACATTTAAGCATTCAAACCTTAAACTTATCTGTTCTTCTGCAATTTTTCCTTTTACAAAAATCCTTGAAATGAAACATAAACGTGGTGCTGCGGTGTCAGCTGGTACCCTAACCCTTTGAAGGAAACATAAAACGAAGAGAATCACAAAGTGTGAAGGAGCCAAACGGTAAAGTTTACATAACCTGCATCAGTTAATCTCTAATGCACAATCATGCACACACCTTTGTGTGTGTGTGTGTGTGTGTGAGTGTGTGTGTGTGTGAGTGTGTGAGTGTGTGTGTGTGTGAGTGTGTGTGTGTGAGTGTGTGTGTGTGAGTGTGTGTGTGTGTGAGTGTGTGAGTGTGTGTGTGTGTGAGTGTGTGTGTGAGTGTGTGTGTGTGTGTGTGTGAGTGTGTGTGTGTGTGAGTGTGTGTGTGTGTGAGTGTGTGTGTGTGTGTGTGTGTGTGTGTGAGTGTGTGTGTGTGTGAGTGTGTGTGTGTGTGTCTGTGTGTGTGTGTGTGTGTGTGTGTGAGTGTGTGAGTGTGTGTGTGTGTGAGTGTGTGTGTGTGTGTGTGTGAGTGTGTGTGTGTGTGAGTGTGTGAGTGTGTGTGTGTGTGAGTGTGTGTGTGAGTGTGTGTGTGTGTGAGTGTGTGAGTGGGTGTGTGTGTGTGTGTGAGTGTGTGTGTGTGTGAGTGTGTGTGTGTGTGTGTGTGTGTGTGTGTGTGTGTGTGTGTGTGTGTGTGTGTGTGTGTGTGAGTGTGTGAGACGATGAAGCGGGCGGTGAAATGTCAGCTGCTGAATACTGATGAGAGAATCAGTCCGTCTGATCTAATTGTCTCCAGGATGCAGCGATCCAGGTTTCTGAGGGGTCTCTATTACACACAAATGCATTGTGGGAGCCCGGTGTTGCCGATTTCAGTTTCAGGTTTTCATTCCAATATCTCACTGATGTACGCCGCCGTTCGTGCGTAATTATAGACAAACTTGTCAAAGCGCTGTGTTTCGGTGTGTGCTCATAAATGTAGATGTAGTCATACTGTAACATTAAATCCTCAGAGGGCCCCTTACATGTGTTAGTCATCTTGTTGTAGGATAAATTAGAGATACAAAGTTTCTTTGGCTCATCAGATTGAGGGCCTGATTCACAAAAAGGATTGCAACCTTAAAGAGATTTAAAAAGACGCCGTCTACTTCACAGGACCCACACAAAGGGTTAAATGCTCCTGTAACTCCGCTGCAGAGCAAACAACGTCTTTGTGCGTCTGTGCAGTTTGAAATGAGACATCATGCAGTCGTTAATGTAAAACAGCCTCTTTGCAGGCAGCATCTAATTCACAAACGCCCGACTGTCGGACCAACATCACTCCCTCTCGTGCAGTGACCATTCTGGAGTCTGTTTGGGCCCAGGGCAAAAATTCCCATGAGGCACTTCCAACCAGCGTTCACCACCATTATGTTCTGAATAATGTGACACCAACAACGACGTGAAACGTACACTTGCATGCAAGCAGAAGTTATGGTAATCAAGTGTCTCTCCCCTTATGTAGAGCTCGTCTAGCAACATTCAGTCATTGACTTTTCTATGAGTGAGACACTTGGTTTAACTGTGGTTTAGAGTTTGTCAGCCCCTTAGGGACCCCTACTGGTTCTGAGGCTCCCAGCAGTTGCCTGCCTTGCCTGTGGCGCCTCTGCTCTCGTCTGCTTTTATGAAATCATAAACTGGCTTAAGATTTAATTTAGAAAACTACTTGTGGGGAAATATTGGTGTGAGCAACGTTATCATAACTGATAGAAACCAAAGCCAAACTACCCATTTATACATGTATCAAATATGAGTTCCAAAGAGTAATGGACAAATGTCTCTTAAAGATTGAAGAGTGGACATCTTGTGGATGTCAGATCTTAATGAACAACCTGTCAGAGTGAAAGCTCAGCCTCGTCAGGGCCCGCTGACATTTCCCGCTTCCTCTGTAGGGGTGGAGAGTTAATAAGGAGGTGAAGGATGATTAATGAAAGGTGGAGGGAGGAAGATGTCAGAGGGAAAATGAAAGATGAGGTGAGGGATTGGGGGGAGGGGCTGCAGGGAAAGACAGATTTTTGTCATTGTGCTTCGATATCACTGCAGCGTATCATGTAAAGGAAAGTCTCAACACTGTAAGGCTTTTAGGAAACAGTCACAGAGAAAACATGCAAATTACACAATTTCATGTGATTGCATGAACTCAATAAAGCCATGGGCAAATTTTATTCTTTCATTAAATTTAATCAGCAGTATAATTCACACCCAGCTACATATTGAGGTTTCCTTGTTTGAATTCAGTGCATATTAGCCACTTTGGAACCCCTTCAGCTGCAGTTTGTGTGCCTCAGTTTTTAATTTCAGTCCAAAAACTGATCAAAACCACAAAACTGCCCAGAAATAGTTTGTTTCTCTGGCAATACACCTCTGCAGACCATTTGCATTGGTACCATATTAAGAAAAGAGGACCTGAGTGTACAATATATTTAGACACTTTTTCAGTGTTATATTTTAACGTCAGCAGGCCACTTTGTTTAAGCACTACTTCCACACACCACATACATGTTCTTCAGCCTGCAGCACACTGATCAGCTGATCGGCTGTTCAGCTCTACTGGCTTCGATAGGCAAAAAATACAACCAAACTCAAAAATTTGTGTTTTTTTTCATACAGCAACTGTGAAACCCCGTTTACTGTGGATACATGAGGATACTTTTATGGGCCGCAGGAAAAACTCCTGCAGATGGAGACTCAAAAAGACAAATAAACTGACGTTCTTTTGTGGGTCATTTTTTCTTAAAATGATGTGGTGCCCCGTGTGAAGCTCTGTATAGCCCAGCTTCCGTGATGTCACTCTGACCGGTCTCTCCTTAAAGGAAGAATGATCAACATGTTCCACATAAATAAATCATAAAGTCTATCCTGTGTAAATGTGTCTCTGAGTCATGACTGTCTACAATGAGGGAGAAGCTCGAGTCCCGCTGGCTGTGTTGTTGTCAGAGCCGTGTTTACATGGACGGGACGGCCGGCTCCTCCCCTTGTGTATAAAAGCTGTTTTAGTCAAGAACTAGAGAGAAGAAGAAGAACATACTCACTGATTATTTGGATGTTAGTAAGAGTTTTTAGATCACGCTCATTCTGTGTCAGTTTACATGAAATGTGAAGCTACGAGCTAACTAAAGAGCGCTAACATTAGCATGCTAACACAACAATGCAGGACACAGCTAATGTGAAGCTATGAGCTAACTAAAGAGTGCTAACATTAGCATGCTAACACAACAATGTCAAGCTACGAGCTAACTAAAGAGCGCTAACATTAGCATGCTAACACAACAATGTAGGCCACGGGTGATAGCAGCTCGAGCAAAGGACAATTTTGTCTGCGTCATGCGCTCAACTCCTTCATGTGAACTGGAGTGGAGGAGAGGGGGGTTGGAGGTGTGTCTCTGGAGGAGAGCGGAGGCTTCAGTATGGAGGAGGCGTGGCCAAACAGTGGTTTGTTGTGGTTCTATGCTGGTGGTCAAGGGCGACATCTACTAAATCAAAAAACCGCACATTCTTCCTGTAAAGCGGCTGAGCTGACCGGCATCATGTGGCAGATAGACTTATTACACAATACAATCCATAATACACTTAACCCTTCATATGCTGCTATTCCCACCCAAGCAACGATCCAATTCCCTGAACTGAGCTGCTCCAGTGCAGGTGAGCTTTACGGCACAAGTCTCCATTTTGATTAAACCTGGGTCAAAAGTCAGACCGATTATAAAACAGAAACATCTGAGTTTAAGGGCAGAAGCTCACCCTTTGTTCTCGCTTTGACAGCTTGCATAGAGGCCTCATCAAGCCGCTGTCATTCATCAAATCTGTTCTTTCAAGGCTTTTTAAAAAATGTTTGGAAATAGGTTCAAAATAAGAGGCTCCTCAAGGTTCCTCCACATCAAGAAAAAAACCTCCCCAGCTCATTATTGCAGCTTGGTCAAACACTTATACTGAATAAATGTCACCTATACTGAATAAAAGTCACATATACATACAGTACATATAGTCCCTGTTCCGTCTACTGTCCTCTCTCTCGCTCTGTCCTCGCTCTAACTTTTTGCCCCTGAGCTTCATAAACGACGCTGACTCGGTGTGACTCGGAGCTCACTAATGAGCGAGCGCTCACTTGTTGTCTTGTGACTGTGGGAGTTTTCCTCGGCTTGATTTACCTTCATTATCTGCACGGCTGAAATACAGCGAAGGAAAATGCTCAAAAGACAAATAACTGCTGTCGACATGAATTAATATACATGGACTAACGGGTAAATTAAGTTCAGCTCCTTCTGCATGTGCGAAACTAACCTGCAGACTGCCGTAATTAGTTGCAGTATTCTCTATTAGAGAGCAATACATTAAGGCTGATTGAGTTTAGACATGATGTAATTTGATATATCAGTTTGGTCTGTGAGTAAAAAGACATTTAAAGGGATACTTCACCCATTAGCATTAATCTTTGTATCATCAGAAACCTGGTAGTATTTTTGAATGGTCGTGCATCCCGCCCTCATTTTCCCCTGAGATGGGAACTCTTTGTATTTCTAAGTCTGAAAAGGAGCTTCCAGTGACGCAAAATGACGATTCACGCGGCGGTGAGGACGAGGAGCCCGGGCCGGCTGGAGCTGGGGCGGACTGGTAGTATCGGTGCTCTCACTGTTTGTCTCTGGACACAGACATAGAGTCTGTTTTCTGACAGGAATTTACAAGATCTGAAAGTTCTGGAAGAAATCTCTGAATCAGTTGAGGAAACAACCGTTATGTGTTTAAGTAAATATGTCTGTAAACCTGACCTTAGTGGGAGTGGCCTGCGGTGCGGTGCATTCTGGGATTTGGTGTCTTTCATCCACATGAGCCAAAAAGACACTTTCTAACTTTTCTCTGTCAAGAAGGCACCAACTTCAAAATGTATTTCACATTTCTACATATATGGCCCGATGTCAACACAGAGTCATGTTTCAACGGGTGAAGTATAATTTTTTTCCTCGTGAGAGTCGAGCTAAATTCCAGCCTCATCACTTGTCGTGAAGCGTGCGGTGAACAAGAGGGCACGATCAGCTGCTCCCAACCTGTCGGATGATGTTCTGACATGTTTGAATAGTGCGGAGAAGTCGCCACCGATGGTCGCCACAGTACTGCTCGTCCTGTTTTTGATTATTTTTGTAGTTTTCTGCTCCCCGTCTCTGGTCTCTTTGTGAACACTGAACTGTCCTCTGCCCAACTCTTTTCTCAGAATCTCATCGAACCAGAAAGTTTTGCAGAGATTCTTGCCGGAGGAGCAGCAGCTGTCCTTTTTTGCCGGAGATAACGCCGGCAACGGAGGAAAAACAAGCAGGAGCGCTCCTTAAACTGGAGCGGGGATTACACACTGCGCTCCTGTCAATTCAATTCTTACATCTTTTTAAATCTTTGGTCCTCTTGGTCTCAGCTCGTGTTGTTGGGTTCTTGTGTTGCCTGGGTTCTTATGATGGTTCTTGTGATGGTTCTTGTGATGGTTCTTGTGATGGTTCTTATGATGGTTCTTGTGATGGTTCTTATGATGGTTCTTGTGATGGTTCTTATGATGGTTCTTGTGATGGTTCTTATGATGGTTCTTGTGATGGTTCTTATGATGGTTCTTGTGATGGTTCTTGTGATGGTTCTTATGATGGTTCTTGTGATGGTTCTTATGATGGTTCTTGTGATGGTTCTTATGATGGTTCTTGTGATGGTTCTTATGATGGTTCTTATGATGGTTCTTATGATGGTTCTTGTGATGGTTCTTATGATGGTTCTTGTGATGGTTCTTATGATGGTTCTTGTGATGGTTCTTGTGATGGTTCTTGTGATGGTTCTTGTGATGGTTCTTGTGATGGTTCTTATGATGGTTCTTGTGATGGTCGGGTTATATATATCTGTTGGGTATCGTGCACTTTGGGTTCTTTTCTGTTGAATTGTATTTAATTATTTTTAGTATTTTGTATTTGTTATGTTCTTGCTGTTGTTTATGTTCTTCTGTGTTTGGTTTAGTTTGTTCTTGTTTTTGCTGTTTGTCAAAGCACTTTGTAAACCTGTGTTTTTAAAAGGTGCTATAGAAATAAAGTTATTATTATTATTAATTCACCAGGAGAACGTCCGCTCGCTCCCTGGCCAACAAGATGGACGAACTGCTGCTCGTAACTCTAGAAAACTGTGCACAGTTCACCAAAGTCACATTCCTTGTGAGTATGCCGCAGAGTATGTGGGAAATGGGAGTTAGAATCATTTTGCAGATTTTTTGTTAGTCAGCATCAGTGTGTTTCTGTTGCTGGTCCATGCCCGGGGGTCAGGATTGTTGTTGGCGTGCCCGAGTAATGTAAAGACCGCTGCGTTATATCGTTAACCGCGTTCGTTTCCCTTTACTGTATTTAGAATAATGGATGTGTCAAATTAGAAAAGCGTATATGAGCCTTTAAAGTGATGTTGAACGAGCACTGCGTCCCTCACTGAAGGATTCAAAACTCTTCTATCTATATATTCTTCTTTTTTTGGCACATCTGTAAACTTCCTTTTCAAACTGCCCAACTTTGGGAAACAGCTCCCTGGGAATCCCTTTACAAGCGAGTCACTTATTCCAGTTGAATAAAGTGACAGTAAAAGGTGCCGCTGGGATCGCTCTCAGCAGAGAGGCAGGAAACACTCCTAAAGGTAGAGTCTAATTGGTCCACAGGGAGCAAGCCAAGGGCGTCTCAAGTGGAACAAAACACGCTTCAGGAAACATTTTAAACAATCACCTCTTTTACAGTGTTTGAGGGCGGACTCACACCGGGCCCAGTCGGCCTCAACTGAAGCGCAATTGTCCCCCCTCCCCATGCAGTCCCCCCGCTGGCCTGCACTCACACTGCTTCAGGCCAAACCGGTCCTGAACACGGTTACCTCTGCACATACATCATCACCATACGTGTAGTTCTGCAGGAGCACACTGGACTTTTATTCTCCAGGTGAGGAAACAGAATATTTGCAGTTTGCATAATCCGGTTGAAATTATTATTATTATTATTATTATTATTTTATTTATTTATTTAACCAGGTAAATAACCCATTGAGCTCAGGATCTCTTTCACAGGGTGACCAGGCCAAGAGGGCAGCAGCACACGTCATAAAAAGCATTACATGATAAAGAGACAGTTTACAAACAATAAGTTAAGCGAGAACAACGATTTACAACATGCAAATTGATTTACAGATAAAGTGCAGAATCTTGATCACAGATTACAGAAACACATCAGGCTCTGTCCAACTGTCTCAGATTTTTTTATCTTTTAAGATCGAGCCAAAGGCTTCAAGCGAAATGAGCTCTGCCATTTTCAAGTCATTTTGGACTCACTCTAGTCCTACAAAGTGGACTAAAGGTGAAACCTGCTTGGGCACCCTAAGACTCTTCGGGGTGCAAACCCTTTCAAGTCTGATGAAGAGCATGTTGGCTGGCAGCTCAAACGGGAGCTTCTTGGTGTGTGGATCTTGTTTGCTTCTGTTACTTTAAAAAAAAAGAAAATAGAAAACAAGAAGACAAAAGCTGCTGTGTGGGTGTTGTACAAACCTAAAAATGTCTTCTAGGAGCTGGATTGACACACGAGAGAAGAAAAGACCTGACGAGCTGAAATTCAAAACTAACAGTAAAAAGGAACTTTGTTTACAAGATCGAATTCATCCGACAGCAGTTAGACTAACGAGCCGTCAACAGAAACACGTGTTTACGTCTTCTGTAAAGAAAACGTAAACACAAACTCTGTGATTGCATCATAAAACGCCTCCATTCAAAAGGTCATAAAAGTTTGCAAACTGTCGCCGCAGCAGCGACTGGAAGTCTTTATTTCATACGGCGTTTGATAGATTGTTTTTTAAATGAAATTGGAGACTCTGGAATCGGGTCGTGATGTGGAGTGTGAAGCGGCGCGGTGATCCGGCGGCGCAGGAAGTGCTCCTCCTCTAATGACTGTTTATGGAAGGCTGCCTGCGTGAGTGAATGTTAATGACTTTCTTTAGTTCTGGGAAAAAAGCTGTTTGAAGAAGCTGCTGCCTCCTCCACACACACACACACACACACACACACACACACACACACACACACACATAAATACATGCAGTGCACATTTCACACATTTACACACACAACAGGAGTTGCATGTATATGGCTGCTTTTCATACATTTACACACACACATGCCTCCCCTCTGCACACACACACACACACACACACACAAACATACACACACACACACACACACACAAACATACACACACACACACACACATACACACACGCACACACAGATGTCGAGTATTCTTCACCCACTTTGCTATGCCCCATTTGCCGTCTCATTTGCCCGCTGAACCGTGTCGGTGTGTATCGTGTTGTTTCCTTCCACACACTCTAATTAACGTTGTGTTGCCTCTCCGAGTCGTTTGGCTCTACATCACCGCCGCGTGTTCCGTCGCTAATTACGGCGCCGTAATGGCACAGCGATATAAACGAGGAGTCGAGCAGGTCGAGGCTTTGTGGTTTTAAAAAAAGACCTCGTAATCTAATTTTCTTATCGCTGACGTTGCGAGTTGAAGACTGCAGGTTCAGGCTTTGTTGTTGTTGTTGATCTTTTTATGTCTTTTGTGACGACCCCTCCCTCTTTGCTCGCTCTCCCCATGCCCGTGTCTCAGTCTCTGACAGTAGAAACTTACATAGATTACATAGAGCAGTAGATGATGGTGTCATCGGCGTAAAAAGGATACACGGCAATGGACAAATTTTCATCCAGGCTTAATGATATAACAGGGAAATAAATGGGTCCTAAAACCGAACCTTGGGGCACGCCTTTGAGACCTTTAGAGAGGAAGAGGTGGATTGTCCTGAGATTGCGATTGTAATGTTACATTTGAATGTTGTGGATGTTTACGCGTCACAGATTTCCAAAATATTTTCACAGACTGGAATAAGTCTGAACCAAACGGATGGATAATGGATGGATGGATTGCAAAAGCCAAGCCAGGAGGATTTAATTGCATGCTTTTGAGTACGTGGTCGTGTTAAAGTCATGTCATTGATTGACCAAATTCCAATGAGGTCAATAAAGTTTTGAGGGTTTAATAAAAAAAGAAGGATTTAAAAAAGTTGTCTCACCCAAACTTTACCTGAAAATTATTTTCCTGGAGCAGAAAAGGACGAAAGCTTTCTCAGAAAATCTGTCTGTGTTACACACACACACACACACACACACACACACACACACACACACACACACACACACACAGGGCCTCTGAGCCTTACATCACAGGTTTAACCCTTTACAATCACCCCCCTCTTCCTTCCCTTTTTTCGCCTTCCCTGAACTTTGACCCCACATTCCTTCTGCTCACATCAAACTAAACTCGCTGTATTCTCCCTCCCTCGTTTCCTTCTTGCTCATCCCTTGTGTGCGTCCTTCCTCCCTCCTGTCCTTTACTTCCCTTCATCCTAAGTTGGTTTTTCTCTGTTTGGTTTTTGCGTTCTGATTTCCCTCATCCCTCCTCT
>NC_083627.1:887986-905486 GCF_963584025.1 Labrus mixtus
GGTGTGTGTTGTGTATTGTAGATGTGTGTTGTGTATTGTAGGTGTGTTTTGTAGGTGTGTGTTGTGTATTGTAGGTGTGTGTTGTGTATTGTAGGTGTGTGTTGTGTATTGTAGGTGTGTATTGTGTATTGTAGGTGTGTATTGTAGGTGTGTATTGTAGGTGTGTGTTGTAGGTGTGTATTGTAGGTGTGTGTTGTAGGTGTGTATTGTGTATTGTAGGTGTTTATTGTAGGTGTGTATTGTAGGTGTGTGTTGTAGGTGTGTGTTGTAGGTGTGTATTGTAGGTGTGTGTTGTGTATTGTAGATGTGTGTTGTGTTTTGTAGGTGTGTATTGTGTATTGTAGGTGTGTATTGTAGGTGTGTGTTGTGTATTGTAGATGTGTGTTGTGTTTTGTAGGTGTGTATTGTGTATTGTAGGTGTGTGTTGTGTATTGTAGGTGTGTGTTGTAGGTGTGTATTGTAGGTGTGTGTTGTGTATTGTAGATGTGTGTTGTGTATTGTAGGTGTGTTTTGTAGCTGTGTGTTGTGTATTGTAGGTGTGTGTTGTGTATTGTAGGTGTGTATTGTGTATTGTAGGTGTGTATTGTGTGTTGTAGGTGTGTATTGTAGGTGTGTGTTGTAGGTGTGTGTTGTGTATTGTAGGTGTGTGTTGTGTATTGTAGGTGTGTATTGTAGGTGTGTATTGTAGGTGTGTGTTGTAGGTGTGTGTTGTGTTTTGTGGGTGTGTATTGTGTATTGTAGGTGTGTATTGTAGGTGTGTATTGTAGGTGTGTGTTGTAGGTGTGTATTGTAGGTGTGTGTTGTAGGTGTGTATTGTAGGTGTGGATTGTAGGTGTGTGTTGTAGGTGTGTATTGTAGGTGTGTTTTGTAGGTGTGTGTTGTAGGTGTGGATTGTAGGTGTGTGTTGTAGGTGTGTATTGTAGGTGTGTTTTGTAGGTGTGTGTTGTAGGTGTGTATTGTAGGTGTGTATTGTAGGTGTGTGTTGTAGGTGTGTATTGTAGGTGTGTGTTGTAGGTGTGTATTGTAGGTGTGTATTGTGTATTGTAGGTGTGTATTGTGTATTGTAGGTGTGTGTTGTAGGTGTGTATTGTAGGTGTGTGTTGTAGGTGTGTGTTGTAGGTGTGTATTGTGTATTGTAGTTGTGTGTTGTAGGTGTGTATTGTGTATTGTAGGTGTGTATTGTAGGTGTGTATTGTGTATTGTAGTTGTGTGTTGTAGGTGTGTATTGTAGGTGTGTATTGTGTATTGTAGGTGTGTATTGTAGGTGTGTATTGTGTATTGTAGGTGTGTGTTGTAGGTGTGTGTTGGTGTGTATTGTAGGTGTGTATTATAGGTGTGTATTGTAGGTGTGTATTGTGTATTGTAGGTCTGTATTGTAGGTGTGTATTGTGTATTATAGGTGTGTATTGTAGGTGTGTATTGTGTATTGTAGGTGTGTGTTGTAGGTGTGTGTTGGTGTGTATTGTAGGTGTGTATCGTAGGTGTGTATTGTGTATTGTAGGTGTGTATTGTAGGTGTGTATTGTGTATTGTAGGTGTGTATTGTGGGTGTGTATTGTGTATTGTAGGTGTGTATTGTGTATTGTAGGTGTGTGTTGTAGGTGTGTATTGTAGGTGTGTATTGTGTATTGTAGGTGTGTATTGTAGGTGTGTATTGTAGGTGTGTGTTGTAGGTGTGTATTGTAGGTGTGTATTGTGTATTGTAGGTGTGTGTTGTAGGTGTGTATTGTAGGTGTGTATTGTAGGTGTGTGTTGTAGGTGTGTATTGTAGGTGTGTATTGTAGGTGTGTATTGTGTATTGTAGGTGTGTATTGTGTATTGTAGGTGTGTATTGTAGGTGTGTATTGTGTATTGTAGGTGTGTATTGTGTATTGTAGGTGTGTATTGTGTATTGTAGGTGTGTATTGTTTATTGTAGGTGTGTATTGTAGGTGTGTATTGTGTATTGTAGGTGTGTATTGTTTATTGTAGGTGTGTATTGTAGGTGTGTATTGTTGGTCTGTATTGTGTATTGTAGGTGTGTATTGTAGGTGTGTATTGTAGGTGTGTGTTGTGTGTGTGTATTGTAGGTGTGTGTTGTAGGTGTGTATTGTAGGTGTGGATTGTAGGTGTGTGTTGTAGGTGTGTATTGTAGGTGTGTGTTGTGTATTGTAGGTGTGTGTTGTAGGTGTGTATTGTAGGTGTGTGTTGTGTATTGTAGATGTGTGTTGTGTTTTGTAGGTGTGTATTGTGTATTGTAGGTGTGTATTGTAGGTGTGTGTTGTGTATTGTAGATGTGTGTTGTGTTTTGTAGGTGTGTATTGTGTATTGTAGGTGTGTGTTGTGTATTGTAGGTGTGTGTTGTAGGTGTGTATTGTAGGTGTGTGTTGTGTATTGTAGATGTGTGTTGTGTATTGTAGGTGTGTTTTGTAGCTGTGTGTTGTGTATTGTAGGTGTGTGTTGTGTATTGTAGGTGTGTATTGTGTATTGTAGGTGTGTATTGTGTGTTGTAGGTGTGTATTGTAGGTGTGTGTTGTAGGTGTGTGTTGTGTATTGTAGGTGTGTGTTGTGTATTGTAGGTGTGTATTGTAGGTGTGTATTGTAGGTGTGTATTGTAGGTGTGTGTTGTAGGTGTGTGTTGTGTTTTGTGGGTGTGTATTGTGTATTGTAGGTGTGTATTGTAGGTGTGTATTGTAGGTGTGTGTTGTAGGTGTGTATTGTAGGTGTGTGTTGTAGGTGTGTATTGTAGGTGTGGATTGTAGGTGTGTGTTGTAGGTGTGTATTGTAGGTGTGTTTTGTAGGTGTGTGTTGTAGGTGTGGATTGTAGGTGTGTGTTGTAGGTGTGTATTGTAGGTGTGTTTTGTAGGTGTGTGTTGTAGGTGTGTATTGTAGGTGTGTATTGTAGGTGTGTGTTGTAGGTGTGTATTGTAGGTGTGTGTTGTAGGTGTGTGTTGTAGGTGTGTATTGTAGGTGTGTATTGTGTATTGTAGGTGTGTATTGTGTATTGTAGGTGTGTGTTGTAGGTGTGTATTGTAGGTGTGTGTTGTAGGTGTGTGTTGTAGGTGTGTATTGTGTATTGTAGTTGTGTGTTGTAGGTGTGTATTGTGTATTGTAGGTGTGTGTTGTAGGTGTGTATTGTAGGTGTGTATTGTGTATTGTAGTTGTGTGTTGTAGGTGTGTATTGTAGGTGTGTATTGTGTATTGTAGGTGTGTGTTGTAGGTGTGTATTGTGTATTGTAGGTGTGTGTTGTAGGTGTGTATTGTAGGTGTGTATTTTAGGTGTGTATTGTGTATTGTAGGTGTGTGTTGTAGGTGTGTATTGTGTATTGTAGGTGTGTATTGTGTATTGTAGGTGTGTATTGTAGGTGTGTGTTGTAGGTGTGTATTGTAGGTGTGTATTGTAGGTGTGTATTGTGTATTGTAGGTGTGTGTTGTAGGTGTGTATTGTGTATTGTAGGTGTGTATTGTGTATTGTAGGTGTGTATTGTAGGTGTGTATTGTAGGTGTGTGTTGTAGGTGTGTATTGTAGGTGTGTGTTGTAGGTGTGTGTTGTAGGTGTGTATTGTAGGTGTGTGTTGTGTATTGTAGGTGTGTGTTGTAGGTGTGTATTGTGTATTGTAGGTGTGTATTGTGTGTTGTAGGTGTTTATTGTGTGTTGTAGGTGTGTATTGTAGGTGTGTGTTGTAGGTGTGTGTTGTAGGTGTGTATTGTGTATTGTAGGTGTGTATTGTAGGTGTGTATTGTGTATTGTAGGTGTGTATTGTACGTGTGTGTTGTAGGTGTGTGTTGTAGGTGTGTATTGTAGGTGTGTGTTGTAGGTGTGTATTGTGTGTTGTAAGTGTGTATTGTAGGTGTGTATTGTGTAGGTGTGTGTTGTAGGTGTGTATTGTAGGTGTGTGTTGTAGGTGTGTATTGTAGGTTTGTATTGTGTATTGTCGGTGTGTGTTGTAGGTGTGTATTGTGTGTTGCAGGTGTGTATTGTGTATTGTAGGTGTGTGTTGTAGGTGTGTATTGTGTATTGTAGGTGTGTATTGTATATTGTAGGTGTGTGTTGTAGGTGTGTATTGTATATTGTAGGTGTGTGTTGTAGGTGTGTATTGTGTATTGTAGGTGTGTGTTGTAGGTGTGTATTGTGTATTGTAGGTGTGTGTTGTAGGTGTCTATTGTAGGTGTGTATTGTAGGTGTGTGTTGTAGGTGTGTATTGTAGGTGTGTGTTGTAGGTGTGTGTTGTAGGTGTGTATTGTAGGTGTGTATTGTAAGTGTGTGTTGTAGGTGTGTATTGTAGGTGTGTGTTGTAGGTGTGTATTGTGTATTGTAGGTGTGTATTGTAGGTGTGTATTGTATTGTAGGTGTGTATTGTAGGTGTGTGTTGGTGTGTATTGTTGGTGTGTATTGTAGGTGTGTATTGTAGGTGTGTGTTGTAGGTGTGTGTTGTAGGTGTGTATTGTGTATTGTAGGTGTGTATTGTAGGTGTGTGTTGTAGGTGTGTATTGTGTATTGTAGGTGTGTATTGTGTATTGTAGGTGTGTATTGTGTATTGTAGGTGTGTATTGTAGGTGTGTATTGTGTATTATAGGTGTGTATTGTAGGTGTGTATTGTGTATTGTAGGTCTGTATTGTAGGTGTGTATTGTGTATTATAGGTGTGTATTGTAGGTGTGTATTGTGTATTGTAGGTGTGTGTTGTAGGTGTGTGTTGGTGTGTATTGTAGGTGTGTATCGTAGGTGTGTATTGTGTATTGTAGGTGTGTATTGTAGGTGTGTATTGTGTATTGTAGGTGTGTATTGTGGGTGTGTATTGTGTATTGTAGGTGTGTATTGTGTATTGTAGGTGTGTGTTGTAGGTGTGTATTGTAGGTGTGTATTGTGTATTGTAGGTGTGTATTGTAGGTGTGTATTGTAGGTGTGTGTTGTAGGTGTGTATTGTAGGTGTGTATTGTGTATTGTAGGTGTGTGTTGTAGGTGTGTATTGTAGGTGTGTATTGTAGGTGTGTGTTGTAGGTGTGTATTGTAGGTGTGTATTGTAGGTGTGTATTGTGTATTGTAGGTGTGTATTGTGTATTGTAGGTGTGTATTGTAGGTGTGTATTGTGTATTGTAGGTGTGTATTGTTTATTGTAGGTGTGTATTGTAGGTGTGTATTGTAGGTGTGTATTGTGTATTGTAGGTGTGTATTGTTTATTGTAGGTGTGTTTTGTAGGTGTGTATTGTAGGTGTGTATTGTGTATTGTAGGTGTGTATTGTAGGTGTGTATTGTAGGTCTGTATTGTGTATTGTAGGTGTGTATTGTAGGTGTGTGTTGTGTGTGTGTATTGTAGGTGTGTATTGTAGGTGTGTATTGTGTATTGTAGGTGTGTATTGTGTATTGTAGGTGTGTATTGTAGGTGTGTATTGTGTATTGTAGGTGTGTATTGTAGGTGTGTATTGTGTATTGTATGTGTGTATTGTGTATTGTAGGTGTGTATTGTGTATTGTATGTGTGTATTGTGTATTGTAGGTGTGTATTGTATGTGTGTATTGTGTATTGTAGGTGTGTATTGTAGGTGTGTATTGTGTATTGTATGTGTGTATTGTGTATTGTATGTGTGTATTGTGTATTGTAGGTGTGTATTGTGTATTGTAGGTGTGTATTGTAGGTGTGTATTGTAGGTGTGTGTTGGTGTATATTGTAGGTGTGTATTGTGTATTGTAGGTGTGTATTGTATTGTAGGTGTGTGTTGTAGGTGTGTATTGTAGGTGTGTATTGTAGGTGTGTGTTGGTGTATATTGTTGGTGTGTATTGTGTATTGTATGTGTGTATTGTAGGTGTGTATTGTAGGTGTGTATTGTAGGTGTGTATTGTAGGTGTGTATTGTATTGTATGTGTGTATTGTGTATTGTAGGTGTGTATTGTGTATTGTAGGTGTGTATTGTAGGTGTGTTTTGTGTATTGTAGGTGTGTATTGTATTGTAGGTGTGTGTTGTAGGTGTGTATTGTAGGTGTGTATTGTGTATTGTAGGTGTGTATTGTAGGTGTGTATTGTATTGTAGGTGTGTATTGTAGGTGTGTATTGTATTGTAGGTGTGTGTTGTAGGTGTGTATTGTAGGTGTGTATTGTAGGTGTGTATTGTAGGTGTGTGTTGGTGTTATCCTCTACAGATGTGTCAGAGTGTCTCTCTCTACATCAGGCATGGGCAAACTACGGCCCGCGGGCCATATACGGCCCTTTTTAATCCGGCCCGCCGAACTTGTCCAAATTATATTATTATTAAATAAAATGTTATTATAATTAAACTTTGTTCGTTTTCCCCTGTAATGTCCGCGTTTCCCCAATAGATGGCGCACTTCAGAGTGTGGTGTATTATTCCTTTTTTCACTTTTTCGCTTTGCCCTATGAACCCGTATGAGCCCTTCTGTAAAAATGAGCGGATCAAAGAAAAGAAAAGTGGACAGTGAATGCCGAGTGTTTAATACGGAGTGGACAACTAAATATTTTTTCACTGAAGTCCGATCAAAGGCTGTATGCCTGATATGCCAAGAAACTGTCGCAGTTTTCAAAGAGTACAAACTGGCTTTGTGACTTTGCATTTGCTGTGGACATATTTTCACACATGAATGAGCTGAATGTGAAACTACAGGGGAAAGATCAGTTTGTGCACGATATGTACAAAAATGTTAGAGTCTTCAAATCCAAGCTAACTTTATTCTCCAGACAAATTGCATACAAATCTTTCGCTCATTTCCCCACACTTGCCGTGCAGAAAGAGGCGACGCGAAATGCAAAGAAATACAGCAAATCCCTTGACGACCTGCACGGAGAATTCTGCCGTCGGTTTTCTGATTTTGAAAACATTGAAAAGTCACTTCAGCTGGTGTCCTGTCCCCTGTCAGAAGACCCTGAAACAGCACCACAGGAGCTGCAATTGGAACTGATTGATCTTCAGTCTGACTCCGTCTTAAAGGAGAAGTTCAACTCTCTTAAACTGAATGACTTTTATGCTTCACTTAACGAAGCCACGTTTCCAAACCTCCGGAGGACGGCACAGAAGATGCTGACTTTGTTTGGCTCGACCTACGTATGTGAGCAGACATTCAGCGTCATGAACATCAACAAAGCCCCTCACAGATCCAAGTTAACTGACCAACACCTCGGATCTATCCTGAGAATTACCACTACAAAACTATCTCCAGACTTTAATGCACTGGCAAAAAAGGGAGATCAACAACACTGTTCCCACTGAAACTGAACGTGAGTTTCTCTACTGTGTTTATTACAATTAAATTTAATTCAATGAATGCATTTGGAAATCAATTTGTACAATGAGCCTTGCATATTCATGCTTTGCTACCTGTTAAAGACCAAATCCTTTCATGTAATGGCTTTTACATGTCATTTATATTAGTTCACACAAACACTCCATCCATCTGTTCCTGGCCCGGCCCCTCTGTCAAATTTTAGAACCCATTGTGGCCCGCGAGTCAAAAAGTTTGCCCACCCCTGTTCTACATGTTATGAATTCTTCCTGCAGGGGGCTCCACTGTCTCTCTGTTTCTGTATTCATGTGTCAGCTGCAGGAATATATATGAATGAAGGCGCATGCATCCACTCACATCTGCACACACACGAGGAGATAAATGTGTGTGTGTGTGTGTGTGTGTGTGTGTGTGTGTGTGTGTGACAGAGGAGGATGTGATGTGAGTAATCATCTGTCACTCACCCTGCCTGTTAAACCAATCAAACTGCAGAGAAAAAGAAAAAACACAGCGTGTGGATTCTCTTCCTGGTGTCTCTGCAGCACAGTGCTGCCACCCTCTGGTGATCACTCACAACTGCAGAAACCCCCCCGACACATGCAGACCCCACCACCAAACATGATCTCTTTAATTACTAACCTTTTTCTTCTTCTTCTAGTTTCTACACAGATTATCAAACTGTGGGTCTTCATAGAAAAGGCGATTGACTTTAAGCACTACAGATGAGTTATTCTTAATATTACTATAAATTCAGAATCGTCAAGGCAGCGCACTGATTGGATGAACGCTGCAGCACACCTGGGCCCAGTGTCCCCACAAATATATCTATAAAGCGGACGAGGCCGTAGTCATTTAAAAAGACCATGAAAGCAGTCTCTTCATCCTGCATGCTGATTGGCTGAACCTGCAGCTTCAACTCTTTGGAGAAGTTTTGATTTTGACCGTTTTCAAGAAAAGAAAAAGTTTTGTTTTTCACTCGACTCCTGAGAGTCCACAGGCGTCCTTCTACACAAACATATTGGTTTCCATATTTTGTTCATAGATTGGTGGAAGAACTGGGGGGATCTCTCCCCTCCCGTCTCGCAGACAAAGCTCTCGGCTTGTATATTTTCAGTAACAGTGTGAATCATATTACAGCATGAGAGTTCTACTTCCATGAATATTTATCTCCACTGTGACCGTCCTAAACTTGAAAAGCAGAAACTCAAACTCTCCCTGATTGTGTGGCTGATGTAATATTGATGCAAGGCGCTAATATTTTCTAACTGTGCGGATAAATGAGCTGTGTGTGTGTGTGTGTGCCGTGCCGATAAGAAAGAGAAGCCCCGGTCTGGGTCTTGGGGATGGGCCTGTTTTTAACTCTGCAGTTAGCCTCTCGACAGCAGCTGCAGAAACTAGAATCTGCCTCCGAGAAAAAAGAGGATTTTTTTTATTCTTGCAGCGGAGGGAAGAATAAATAATAGAAGCTCAGAGATCCGAGCAGAGACCCCCCGCTGCACAGAGTGAAAGAATTCCAACTGTAAGAGAGACCGGCTCTGTGTCCACCAAAGAGACCCGGTGAGACCTGCTCAGACCAGGTGAGACCTGCTGAGACAGGCTGAGACCAGGTAAGACCAGCTGAGACCAGGGGAGACCTGCTGAGACAAGCTGGGACCAGCTGGGACCAGCTGAGACCTGCTGAGACAAGCTGAGACCTGCTGAGACCTGCTGAGACAAGCTGGGACCAGCTGGGACCTGCTGAGACAAGCTGAGAGTAAGACCAGCTGAGACCAACTGAGACCAGGTGAGACCAGATGAGACCAGATGAGACCTGCTGAGACCGGGTGAGACCTGCTGAGACCAGGTGAGACCTGCTGAGACCAGGTGAGACCTGCTGAGACCAGGTGAGACCTGCTGAGACCAGGTGAGACCTGCTGAGACCAGGTGAGACCTGCTGAGACCAGGTGAGGGTCCTTGATCTAATATTTAGATCAACAGGTTAGAGGATTCCCTCATATTTTAGGATTTTTAGAATGGGTGTGTATGTGACTTCCTGTGCTTCTGCAGCCAGCCTCTAGTGGACACTCCAGGAACTGCAGGATGTTTACACTTCAGCATCAGCTTCATATGTCAGCACAGGAGGTTTCTGCTTGGTTGTAACTGAGAGGGGGGGTCTAGGGGAGATACTAAGTCTCTTGTGCAGCAGGTGGACTGTGGTCTTCCTGAAAAGCATCGACGTGTAAAGGTGTCAAATTGTTTTTTATTCAAAGCAGCGCAGGACTGAAGATAAGAGCACAGTCAGCACTCACGGCCGGGTTCCTTAAAGAGGAAATGAAACGATAATGTGGAGTCAGGTATCACTTTGGGAGAGCAACCTCGATAAAAAAAATCCCCAGAGAAGCTCGGCGGTGTTTTTATAAACGTGATTTAGGATTTGGCAGCGAGCGCTCTTCACTTGATCACATTATCTCTGCCTGATTAATATCAGATATGAGCAGGTCAACAGGATGCTAATGGGAGATGATTGCTTTGTTTACTGCAGTCAGGGGGAAGAGTGTGTGTGTGTGTGTGTGTGTGTGTGTGTGTGTGTGTGTGTGTGTGTGTGTGCTCTTATATCTGAATCTGACTCACTGCAGGACGAGTGTGTGTGTGTGTGTGTGTGTGTGTGTGTGTGTGTGTTGCTGATTTTTGTGAAGGTGAGAGAAACTTTCACACCAAATGATTGAGATAATTGCACAGCATGTAAATGACGCTGTGATGTGACTTTTGGACGGAGCGGCTTTAGAAACGTCGCTCTCAGAGTTTGATTACTAATTAATTAAAGCTTCATGCACAGCCCTCCCCATCCCCCCCCCCGACCCCTCTCCCCGTTTAAGATAATCAGCGTCACCTTAAAGGGTCTTTAAAATAAGTGTCAGAGCTCCTCAAGTTTCTTGTTCTAAATCCACTCTGATCCTGTATTTGATCATGTCTATATACCCCTCTATTTCAGCCCTGCTCAGAACAGGCTGTTTCTGTGTCTGTACCTTTAAATATGTAAATGAGCTGTGTCTGACCACGCCCCCTCTCTGGAAGGTCTTGGGTGTACTCGGTCTTTCTCGCTCCATGTCCTATTGTTTACGGTGAGAAGGCAGACTCAGAGGGCAGAACAAACACCTAGCTGTGGGAGTGTCACCCACCTGGGGGAGGGGCTACTGCCCTTTGTGATGTCATGAAGGGAAAATCTACAAACGGCCTGTTTGAGCACACATTTTCTGAAAAGTGGAGCAGGGAGAAGACGGAGAGGATGGACTTTTCTCATCATTGGGGGGAACAACAACAGAACAAACACCTAGCTGTGGGAGTGTCACCCACCTGGGGGAGGGGCTACTGCCCTTTGTGATGTCATGAAGGCAGACTCAGAGGGCAGAACAGTGTCCACTTACTTCGGGATCAAGGCCGAGTTGAGACCAAGACCATAAATATCTCATCACATCATACCGACATCGAATGTTTCCATTTAAAACCAAATTCATCCAGAGAGCCTGGCAGCCCATCTACCATCCTTCATCCTAACACAGACAGACGAGGGGCGAGGAAGTTAAAGGAGGTAACTCGTCCCACCAGGCTGACATCCTGTCAGACAACGGCGTGCACTTTCTACAGAAATTGGCCCAAAAGCTTCATCAGCCAAATAGTTTGAAGGCTCAAAACGTGGTTCATTAAAGACGTTTCAAACTGCTCGTCCAGATTCTGTTTGAATGTATTCCTGATGCTCGCTCTGCTCTGATCCACCATCTCCACTTCGGGTATTTAAAATGGTTTCCGAGGAGAAGCAGCGAACTTGAAGTAATTCTGTTAACGAGGGGAGCGGCCTCCAGCAGCAGAGAAATGAGAAATGAAAAATCAATCTTGCAGAGCAACGGAATTGAAAAGTAGCTACAGGAGCCGCAATTTGGGACCATTAGCCGACTCCTAGAAATTAATTTCCCAGCATGTAGGATGTACAGTACATGAAGTGCCTTTGAGCCTGAGAGGGATTTGAACCCCCAAACTGAGCACTGTTACGCTCTTTGTTTCACCTGTTCCCCTGCAGAGGACACCTTGATAAATTGAAATAATCTCCTGCGGGCCCTCATGACATGCTGTCGGCAAACAATCACCCAACCTCATTAGCATGGTGTATTGACATCAGTGTACATCTCAGCTGAGAGCATTAGCATGCTGCGGCGTGTTGATGTCCTTGTAAATCAACATGGCGGTGGTGAATACAGCAGGTAGGACAAGGTGCTCTGAGCACGGCTCGCTTCCACAGGTGTTCAGGGAAATACAGCGGGGAAGGGGAAGAAACAGCTGAGCTGGAAGGATGAGTTTTAGGAAAACAACAGCTCTGGTGGTTTATGAGATTTACATATTATCTATTTTAGGATTCTAAAGCAGAAGGTATTTTTATAGTTCAGACAGATCTGAATGTATGAAGTGCTTTAAAGGTGACATATTTAAAATCCTCTTCACCATGTTCCTCTAACTCTAACATGTGTCTCTAGTCCGTCTACAAACCCCCCAATGATGAGAAAAGTCCATCCTCTCCGTCTTCTCCCTGCTCCACTTTTCAGAAAATGTGTGCTCAAACAGGCCGTTTGTAGATTTTCCCTTCATGACATCACAAAGGGCAGTAGCCCCTCCCCCAGGTGGGTGACACTCCCACAGCTAGGTGTTTGTTCTGCCCTCTGAGTCTGCCTTCTCACCGTAAACAATAGGACATGGAGCGAGAAAGACCGAGTACACCCAAGCACCTTCCAGAGAGGGGGCGTGGTCAGACACAGCTCATTTACATATTTAAAGGTACAGACACAGAAACAGCCTGTTCTGAGCAGGGCTGAAATAGAGGGGTTTATAGACATGATCAAATACAGGATTTGTTTATGGAACAACTGTTGCTTGACCTTTATATCTGGGCTAATCATGAGACAGACAGACACACACACACACACACACACACACACACACACACACACACACACGTTGATGATGATGTCATAGATACACGTAATGTTCTTTTCCTTGAAGTTTAAAATGTCTTCCCGGGAATCTAACAACTGTGACAAATCACTTCCAGTCGAGGAGACCAGGGTTTGAATCCCAAAACAAGAATCCATCCATCTTCATGAAACACCAAACATAACAAAAGCTCTTTCAGGACATGTTTTACAAAAGAAACAGGTTCGAGACCGTCGCTCTATCGTTCAGGTTGTTCAAAGAGACGCATCATGAATCCAGCGGGAACAAACATTTGGCAGAATCTGGCAACAGAGTCAAAATAAACTTAACAGGCAGGAACAAGTGTTGATGGTAGAACAGCCATCTGCCACGACCGGAGGGCTGAGAGGATAAAGACAGAGAAAGATTGTGCATGGCGTTGTCATGGCAACTCAGGTTGAAATCCTCCATGGTGGAATTTGTCATGTTAGACCTCAAGCTCAGATTTATTGATATTTGAAAAATGACCCGTGGGCCTCACTGACCGAGGAGGGCCACCAATTGCCCCCCTTACCCGGTATGTCCTCATAATGCACTGCGGTCCATAAGCTACACACACTGCACAGGAAGTCACATACACACCCATTCACAAAAAGCCTGTTTTTACAGCAGAGATTAACATGTTTACAGCCTGGTTCAAAAAAACAAATCCAGCTTTGTGGGCTAGTTGTACTCAATTAAAGAAAATCAAGTCATAAAGATAAAATCAAACCAGCCTCAAAGTGGGTCGGCCCACCGGGAGAAAGCCCGGCGTGCCAGATAAGCGGTCCAGCCGCGTTGCAGAATGAGCGAGATGCTCGCACTAACTCAAACGGCAGATGTCTTCATTAAGCTGTTCTTGTTGAATCAAGTGATTTTTGTTTCAGTTGTGCGCTCCTCTGGGCTCAAAGCCCGGGGCAGCTGCACTCATCACAACACACACACACACACTCACACACACACACACACACACACACACACACTCACACTCACACACACACACACGCACACGCACACGCACACACTCACACACACACTCACACTCACACTCACGCACACGCACACGCACACGCACACGCACACACACTCACACACACACACACAGACACACACACACTCACACACACACACACAGACACACACACACACACACACACACACACACTCACACTCACGCACACGCACACGCACACGCACACGCACACACACACACACTCACACACACACACTCACACACACACACTCACACACACACACTCACACACACACACACACACACACACACACTCACACTCACGCACACGCACACGCACACGCACACACACACACACACACGCACGCACGCACGCACACACACACACACACACACTCACACACACACTCACACACACTCACACACACACACACACACTCACACACACACTCACACACACTCACACACACACTCACACACACACACACACACACACACACACACTCACACACACACTCACACACACACACACACACTCACACACACACTCACACACACACACACACTCACACACACGCACACGCACACGCACACACACACGCACGCACGCACGCACGCACGCACGCACGCACACGCACACGCACACGCACACGCACGCACGCACGCACGCACACACACACACACACACACACACACACACACACACACACACACTCACACACACACACACACACACACACACACACTCACACACACACACACACTCACACACACACACACACACACACACACTCACACACACACACACACTCACACACACACACACACACACACACACACACTCACACACACACACACACTCACACACACACTCACACTCACACACACACACACACACACACACACACACACACACACACACTCACACACTCACACACACACACACACTCACACACACACACACACACACACACACACACTCACACACACACTCACACTCACACACACACCTGCCCGCCCGTCCCTCCATGTTTACTGGAATCCCCAAATCTGCTCTAAATGGCGCCGTCCCCTCAGAGGCGTTCTCCCTTTATCACAAATGTGCAGTTTGTCGGCTCCCAGCTAAGACGCCCTGATCCTCCACACGCCCACTTCAGAAAGTCCACAGGAATGTAAAGAGCGATGCAAGAGGTTTAAAATGACCTTAAACAAGAAAAGCACACAAACAGCCGGCCGTGTCCGCAGAGCGTGACGTCCATAAGAGTCCTTCAGCAGGTGCTGAAACGTCGCCATTCAGGCTCACTGTTTGATCCGTCCTCCATTTTGAATTGAACTCCCACATCATTACATTCAGAGCTATCTGTATACCACCGTCATTCTTTCAATTTACACGCAATGTGAAGCTACGGGCTAACTACAGAGTGCTAACATTAGCATGCTAACACGACAATGCAGGACACAGCTGATGTGAAGCTACGAGCTAACTAAAGAGCGCTAACATTAGCATGCTAACACGACAATGCAGGACACAGCTAATGTGAAGCTACGAGCTAACTAAAGAGCGCTAACATTAGCATGCTAACACGACAATGCAGGACACAGCTGATGTGAAGCTACGAGCTAACTAAAGAGCGCTAACATTAGCATGCTAACACAATGATTGCAACTCGAGCAACGGACAATTTTGTCCGCCAGGTTCGATTGTCTTCTTCGTGTGAATGCGAGGATAGAGGGGTTGGGGGTGTGTCTCTGGAGGAGGGCGGAGGCTTCAGTATGGAGGAGGCGTGGCCTAACAGCAGTTTGTTTTGGTTTCATGCTGGAGCTCAAGGGCGACTTTGACTAGATCAAAAAGTCACATTCCTCCTTTAATGTTTTGAAAGTTGTTTAAAGTTCTAAGTTGTTTGAATCAGATCATATGAGATCATCACAGAAACATGTGTTAGAGGGACGATGATCACCGAGCTGACTGAGTGGTTAGACGGACATGTTGAGTAAGTGTTGGTGAACGAATGAAGAATCTCTTTTCATTCCACACATTGTAAAGAGAACTTATTATTCCTGCCACAGATCAAGATGTTCTGTGTAGGATTCATTTCTCCACATCAGCACTTTCTCTCCTCCAGATTAAAGCGGGCTGTGTGCACGGGGGGAGTGAGGCTCATTTGGTCTACCCACTGCCCCACAAGAGGTAATAATGGGCTCATGGATGCACGCCAAATGAGAGATGTTATCCTCCGGTGGTGGAACGCCACGAGGCGAGCGCGTTTTGTTGAACTTGTTTTAAAGAAAGAACAAAAGAACCACTTTATTTATTGTCACAAACCTGTCAGAGATTTCTTTTCATTCCAGAAGTGCAAACCTCGGCACAATCCCGCTCGACTCAGGATGTATCAGTGGAAGGTGTTTGCTGTGTTTATTGTTGGTGGTGTATGATGGAGGAGGTGGAGGAGGCTGCAGGAGACGAGGGGCCCTGCTGCGCTGCTCCGACTGTGGCTCAGACACGAAGAGTTAAAAACAGATCAAAGATTGAGGGGGGGGGGGGGGGGGGGGGGGGGGTGTCAGCATGTCAGCACTCTGCCTCAGCGATGATATTTATATGTTTTTAAACATTAAACCAAGTCGAATGTAAGATGAAAAACTTTAGTAAATATAAAAATGACCACGCTTGTTGACATACTCTCTACAACGGTTTTAAAATGTGTTTCATATCGTTGACTTTGACGTCGCAAACCTTCAAGTGTTCTATGCATTCAGCCGACATGTTTCCACCAAGCAGAAACTTCAGGTGTTGAAACATGAAGCCGATGCTGAAGTGTAACATCCTGCAGTTCCTGGAGTGTCCACTAGAGGCTGGCTGCAGAAGCACAGGAAGTCACATACACACCCATTCTAAAAAGCCTGTTTTTACAGATTAACATGTTTACAGCCTGGTTCAAAAAACCAAATAGGTGTGATTAGCTCATGTCTCGATGGACACACACTGTACGGGGGGTGAATGTTTTGATGACTCATCAGTTTTGATGAAGGATAAGAGTTATTCACAATAAGGCGTGTAGCTGACCTGATTGACAGGTGGGCGCGGTGTAACGGTTTGTCAGGAGGTTTAAAACCCGCCTCAGCTCCAGCTCTCAGCCTGTCCTTAGGTCGACTGAAAGTTAGACTGAGACAGCATTTCCAGCATGGAGACCGCCATCGATGGGACTCCAGCGCCCCCTGCAGGAACAGACGGGGGACGCCATCGATGGGACTCCAGCGCCCCCTGCAGGAACAGACGGGGGACGACACTCAGGCTTCATATTTACAGTGTTTTGTTTATACATGTCAGTCTTGATCCTGATGCCCTCTGTCCACTACGAGTGGCTTCATGTCACATTCAGACCACAGCTCCTCACCTCTTCTGTTGAACACTTTCATGTTCTTCCAGATGTTCTCTGATTGGGTCTCAGTGCAGAGTTTAGTTCTCTCACGGCAGCAGCTTCCCTCCTTTGACAAGAAAACAGATCGGGGGAAAAAACAGAGAAGTACCAACATCTGTCTGCAGAAATGTCGAAATGGTGCTGCACTTCAACATTAAAAAAAAGCAGCTTATGTAACCTTTCCCTCCGCTTAGCGTAACCACTCGTCCTCCTCTGTCAGCTGATGGAGATGTGTCGAGGGGTCCAGCACCACCAGGTGTTTGGGAGGTAGCGGGGTGATGAACGGCTCCCAGCAGAATGTTAATCATGATTAACGAGTGAGAGGAGCCAGGAAGCAGCGGTGCCTGACAAAAGAGCGAACCCGACCAGGCGGAGCAAACCAGTGAGACGCTCAGCGGGGGGACTTTGTCTGGAACAAGAGAGGACATGTCGACGCCCTCCTGTGTGGCTTCAAGAGGGTTTGTAGATCTGTTTCCAGCTGAGGAAGAACTGCGGCCAATAGTGTTAATCTAAACAGTGCAGCCAGAGCGGTCACACTAGGGGCCCGGGGGGGTAGGAGGGCCCATGTAGAAGGCGGGCCCCCTCTATACTAGATCGCTATCTGACTCGATGAATGTCGATTAAATATGCGACCGTGTGATGTAGCTAGTTACAGACAACATGTGAGCGCACTCTGTGAGTCGACCGAGCGATTCAGAATGAGAGAAAGGAACAAGAGGATAGAAACGTTAACCCTAAGTAATCATAACATCAGGTGTGTGTGTGTGTGTGTGTGTGTGTGTGTGTGTGTGTGTGTGTGTGTGTGTGTGTGCACTGGGGTCTGTCGTCACCACCCTGTACCTGTCGGGGCGTGTCAGTCACACCTTAAAAAATCTCTCATTCTAATTGATAAACATCCTGGGAAACATACTTACAGGTTATCCT
>NC_083627.1:912986-935486 GCF_963584025.1 Labrus mixtus
TGTAGTTCTCCTGTGATCTTGTAGTTCTTATGTGATCTTGTAGTTCTCCTGTGATCTTGTAGTTCTCCTGTGATCTTGTAGTTCTCCTGGGATCTTGTAGTTCTTATGTGATCTTGTAGTTCTCCTGTGATGTTGTAGTTCTCCTGTGATCTTGTAGTTCTCTTTTGATCTTGTAGTT
This sequence comes from Labrus mixtus, assembly GCF_963584025.1. Lineage (NCBI taxonomy): Eukaryota > Metazoa > Chordata > Actinopteri > Labriformes > Labridae > Labrus > Labrus mixtus. The sequence continues at coordinate 913,165 of NC_083627.1, forward strand.
CTCCTGTGATGTTGTAGTTCTCTTTTGATCTTGTAGTTCTCTTGTGATCTTGTAGTTCTCCTGTGATCTTGTAGTTCTCTTGTGATCTTGTAGTTCTCTTGTGATCTTGTAGTTCTCTTTTGATCTTGTAGTTCTCTTTTGATCTTGTAGTTCTCTTGTGATCTTGTAGTTCTCTTTTGATCTTGTAGTTCTCCTGTGATCTTGTAGTTCTCTTGTGATCTTGTAGTTCTCATGTGATCTTGTAGTTCTCTTGTGATCTTGTAGTTCTCCTGTGATCTTGTAGTTCTCTTGTGATCTTGTAGTTCTCCTGTGATCTTGTAGTTCTCTTGTGATCTTGTAGTTCTCTTGTGATCTTGTAGTTCTCTTGTGATCTTGTAGTTCTCCTGTGATCTTGTAGTTCTCTTGTGATCTTGTAGTTCTCTTGTGATCTTGTAGTTCTCTTGTGATCTTGTAGTTCTCTTTTGATCTTGTAGTTCTCTTGTGATCTTGTAGTTCTCATGTGATCTTGTAGTTCTCTTGTGATCTTGTAGTTCTCTTGTGATCTTGTAGTTCTCCTGTGATCTGTGTACAGCTGATCATGGCTCTGTATTTCTCCTATGGTCTTAGTGATGACCCTTTTGACCTTCCAGAAATCCACTTCACCACACCGTGTATTTTACAAAGGCGTTAATAAGTTCCATGATTGTAATCGATTGAATTGGTCTGATCCTGTCCTGACTTGTTGCTCTGACACTTCCTGTTGGCTGGTCATGAATAAACTGTGAATAAGGCGCTCATGTCATCACAGAGGAGGCGATCGATGCGGTGAAGAGGACATGCCCGGGGTGAGTTCGGGGTCAACGCACGGGCTGCACCTGAGAACACGATGCAGTGACCTTCCTCTGTGGCTGTAGGTCGTGAGGATGACGTCACACTGATCAATAGCGATGGAGAACAATGAATTCATGCTTTACACTCTGCAGAGCTTCCGCTTCATCATCGACGTGGGCTCAGGTAGCTGAAGCCGTCTCTCCATATGACTTTATGATGAATATAGATCTCATCAGTGGGCTGAGCGCCGTTCACTCTCAGCAGCTAAAGTGACTGTAAAAGCTGCTGACTCGCTCAGTCACTGTCAGCGTGTCTTTTTGGTTCTCAAGTTTAAAGCAAACTCACAAGTTCCCCCTGATCCATGTTCGGTCCGTCACGTTAGCAGAGCTGGCAGGTTTTGACTTTATTCGGTGTGTGTTCGTTCTCTCGCTCCGCTGTGCTGCGTCTCAGCTCCGTCAGTCCGGAGTCCTCCGCAGCAGATACACAATACTTCTATTTCTGCAGGATGTCGGAGCATCAATTTACCACAGAGCAGATGGAGTGGGACAGGAAGAAAACACTCAGAACAATGTGTGTTTGTTGATCTGTCGCTCTTGATTCTGTAACTACCACAGGATCTCCTTGGTGTCAGGACTCCGCCGCCTTCTTTCTCTCATCAGCTGCTCCTGACCAGTCAGACGAGTTTCTGATATGTTTACAATTTTTGGTCTTATGACTGCGCACACACACACACACACACACACACACACACACATAGTGAGAGCAGAGCCACGGGACCACAAATGACTGTATCATTTTTTAATTTTGATATCGTTTATTAATCCCCGAGGGGAAATTCGGTTTTACACTGTGTTATTTAGAGACATGCTTCTCACACACATAGGCCCGAATCACACGCATACACAAACAGGACGTGTGGACGTGCATTAGTGGAGAGACGTCAGAGTGGAGCTGCTACAAGCTGCTAAGCAGAGAGCGCACCAGAGCTGCTGGGGGTTCGGTGGGGGTACTCAAGAGCACCTCTGCAGTGTTCCGGAAGAGCCCTGGCACCTCTGCAGCTACCAGACCAACTTCCAGATTTGGTCCGCAACCGGGACTTGAACCCAGTCCCCTACGGACTGAGCTAAAACTACTGCCGCCCCCAAGTACACATGTTGTGAAATGAATCTACAGGATTAATCTGCAGATGATTAAAAGTACTTTTTAAGAAGTACCACATCATGTCTGGGTGCTGAACAGCTGAACATGTGAGTCCTCTGGAGGGCGGCGTCTCCTCCACTAATCTCTCCGTCTGTTCACCACTAATGGTGATCATTATTCCACAGAGACGCTGATTCCATTACAGCCGTCGCTCCAGCCACTCCATCTCACCCCCCTCAGACTCTGAAATCCCCTCAGCTCGCCTCTCATCTACAAACATCCTGAGCAGCAGCAGAGGCATCATGGGAGCACGCCGCTAAAGAGCAGAGAAGAAGAAATCAGCGAGTAGTCGAACGGAGGAGAGACTCATGTTCCTTAAGGGAGGCGTGTGTTTCCTGATTCCTTCGCATAAAGATGTCCCACATGGTGAGAGAATGACTGAAAAAGATCCCGTACCAGTCCCAGAGCGGCGCCACGCTTCGTGTTATTCACCATGAAACGCTGCCGCAGTGCCTCTGAGCAGGAGAGCTGAACCCTCCCCTGCTCAGGAGGCTCCGCTGTGCAGCCAGCAGGAAGTGACTGTGACTCAGGGTGACGTTAATGGAGTGCACACACAATCTTCAAGAGATAAATAAAACCTCTCCATGAGGTACGGTAACGCTCTGCAGGCGGATCAGAAACACGACCGAGAGGAGGACGCTCACATAACGTGGTTAAAAACACGAAAATGCGGGAAATTTAACCTCCTCCACTATGTACGGAGAGCCTGAAGGGACAAACATGAGATTAATCAGGATTAACTGCCTCGCGATTAACACGTTACCGCAGACAGCACTAACCAGGATGTGAACATTTTTCATCCTGCTGTAAGTAACATGTGCCCTAATGGACACTGACTCACTTTTGGAGCCAGCCTCAAGTGGCCACTCCAGGAACTGCACTTTCTGCTCCGTCTGCATTCACTTGAAATGTGAAAATCTGCAAAAGTTTAAATCTAGTGAAGCTGTGCTACCTGCTGTCGTATTGAGATCAATCAATCTAAAGAAGGATTTTAAGTGTGAGTCTAATAATGTAGAAGCTGTTTGAATCAAAAGATATAAAGCGCCCGTCACATCCCCCCCCCTCCCCCCCCCCGCCTTAAAAAAAACATCTCATGTTTTATTTACAACGTGTGCCACTACATTTTCGCCTCAGTCTGGACTTGATCCACATCTGTGACATCCAGGTGAGTATTACAAAAAAAAAGGCGTCGGAGCCGATCCATCATTTGTGACGCCCCGAGGTGACGCACGGAGAGTTTCATTAAAGAAGAGACACAGATAACGCTGATGGAGCTAGCTCGCAGCTAATTCTCAAACGCTTCTTTTTTTCAGCAGCTCAATGCACACACACACACACACACACACACACACACACACACACACACAGACACACACACACACACAGACACACACACACACACACAGACACACACACACACACACACACACACACACACACACACACAGACACACACAGACACACACACACAGACACACACACACACACACACACAGACACACACACACAGACACACACAGACACACACACACACACAGACACACACACACACACACACACACACAGACACACACACACAGACACACACAGACACACACACACACACAGACACACACACACACACACACACACACAGACACACACACACACACACACACACACACACACACACACACAGACACACACACACACACACACACACAGACACACACACACAGACACACACACACACACACACAGACACACACACACACACACACACACAGACACACACACACACACACACACAGACACACACACACACACACAGACACACACACACACACAGACACACACACACAGACACACACACACACACACACACACACACACAGACACACACACACACACACAGACACACACACACAGACACACACACACACACACACACACACACACACAGACACACACACACACACACAGACACACACACACAGACACACACACACACACACACACACACACACACACACACACACACACACACAGACACACACACACACACACACACACAGACACACACACACACACACACACACACACAGACACACACACACAGACACACACACACACACACACACACACACACACACAGACACACACACAGACACACACACACACACACACACACACACACACACACACACACACACACAGACACACACACACAGACACACACAGACACACACACACACAGACACACACACACAGACACACACACACAGACACACACACACACACACACACACACACACACAGACACACACACACACACACACACACACACACACACACACACACACACACACACACACACACACACACACCTTTCCATCAGGACATTTACATCATCATCCCTCATCCCCTGACTTCAGCAGTAATCATCTGGAGTACCTGACTGAACACCAGTGACCTTCGTCTCTTTGGACCGACTCGGGGTAGACGTCACGATCTCGTCACAGCAGCTGCGCACGCCGCACGGTCGAAAGCAGAACGGAGAGAAACACGGACTAACGATTTACGTTATCCTGACATACATCAAACTTTTCAATAATTACAGCTGCGAGCGGCGATGAACAGGCCCTCAGCATGTCGGGGTGTTTGGTAACCGTGGGGAGAGCAGCCGCTGCCGCTGGACGCGGCTGCGCAGCGGGTCGGGAAGCAGCTACATGTCCAACCTGATTTCAGTCAGACATGTTTTCATGTATTTTAAGTCCAGTTTTAGTCTGACTTGTACTCTTAATGTATTTGTGAGGCCACAGTGACCTTTGACCTTTGGAATCTAAGCAAAGTTTGACCCCAAACTGAAGACATTGGCTCCATTTGTTCCTGAGAGGAGAAGAAACGCCATCACGCCTCACACACATTCCTTTTGTATCTGCATCATTTTTATATTTTCTAAAATTGATATTCTTCCGCCTGCGTTTTAATAAATGCATTTGGGGAATTAAAACACCTTAAAATAACTCCTCCACACTCACATACAAATCCTCCTACACTCGAGGAAGTCATTTCCATATCATTACTTCACGCGGACCGCCGAGAAATGAATACATTAAAGACATGACGCTCAACTTCATTCACTTAGAGAGAAAAGAGGAAGAGGAGAGATAAGCCCTCCTCCTAAGATTCACAGCCACAAATGTGCACCGCTCTGGAGAACCCTCTATATCGTTATATTTACCACTGAAAACTTACATCTCTTACCTCCAGAAAGTATTTTTACATTCAGTTGACAAGTCTGAATAAATGTTGTATTTCATTTTATTTTATTTTTTAACCAGTAAGAATGTTAAGTTAAATCCTTGATGTATAAATCTCTTCTTAGTCTTATTTTTTATATTTACTATGTATCTATTTTTTATTGTTTTATTTGTTTATCGAGCTCGGGCACTGTACAAAACAATCGTGCCTAATGAGAAAAATTATGATTTATAAACACATGCTGAGCTTTTCTGCTTCAGGACCCGGGTTCGAATCTGACCTGTGGCTCCAGTCCTGCATGTCGTTCTCCAATCTCTCTCTCTCCTGATTTCTGACTCCGCCCACTGTCCTGTCTCTCCATTAAAGGCACAAAACGCCCAAAAATAAATCTTAAAAAAGTAACCCGAGGCTGACGGATTTAAACAACAACATGCAGTAGCTGTGGCACGCTCACTCCGATGACCGATCTGATCCACAGATCCTCAACGTTTATTAAAAACCTCATCGAGAACAAACAAAGTTCTTCTCATATGACCGAGAAACTCACTTTTTCTACTCGTGTGCTTTTCTTCCGCCGGCGGCCGTGTGGATTGATCCGTGTTAAGTGATCGTAGTGGAGTGGTGCCCCGTGTGAGGATTTATGAGTTTGGAAACCCGCTTTTAGCCTGAAGGGGGATCTCATTTAGCACGCTGGTCCTGGGTCCAGACCGACGCCAGCTTTCCTCCTCCGGGGTCTGACTGTATTGAATAACGCTGATTATACAGCGGTACTGTATGTTCACACTGCAGAAAGACTTTTTCTTTTTTCATCTCAGAGGGATCGACTGAGCATATATTTACTCTGCACGCTGACGCAGCTACATGCATGAAATGATTTTGATGACTGTGTGTGGAAAGAAACTGAATTCTGCTCCCTCGTCTTGAAATGATTAGAGATGCGACTGGAAGCTGTGAGCAGGCAGAGCTTCAGGGCAGAGCTGTGTGAGTGAACAGGAGGACGCCGCCATTAGCCAATGAGACGCTCAGAGAAACTTCTCCAGCTGTCCAACATCTGGAGAGTCAAGTGATGTCACAAAACACCTCGAGGTGTTGGAGGAGGGATTAGTTTCTCCAGCGCCATTGTTGTTGACAAAGCTAATATAAGAAGTCTTGCCCCTTCTTTATTCTGATTGGTCGATTTTGATGAGTGAGGGGATGTTCCAAAAGTCAAACATTTTCTAACTGAGGCCTCATCTTTGGGCAGAAAAGCGCTGCAAGTCCATCCTACACTGAAAAAAAGGGCACTGTCCATCTGTTTGATTTATTTAAGCACAATTTATCACAATTGTTTCCTGTTCTGAAGCAAAATGTAATCGTATTGTGTAGAAACTACATCATAGGCAGGGAGAGTGCACGGACATGTTTAGCTTATATTTGGAGAAAGTGAGTCAATCATTTATTATCGCGATACTTTGTGCAATCCTGCTTTGCGCGCTTCTCGTCCATGTTGAAAGCAGTGTCATCGCCTCTCCTCATACGTCCATGTACTGCTCAGCTCGGTAAGTTTGAATGGCTGGAATAATTTGAATGTTGGTCAATGAATAACTAAATGTAGTTTAATGTCTTGAGAGTCGCTAACACAAGTTAATGAACTGTTGTGAGGTTATTCGCTGTCGCGCTGTTGAATCACCGTGTAGCCTACTTTGCTTCTGGTATTTCTAAACTGACGCCATTACGAAAAAACAGAGCGGTTCATATCTGTGCTAACTTCTTTGCTTTGGTAAGCCGTCCGTCCGTTATGGTGAGACAATACAGAATGGGTTTGTGTTAAATTATTTGTGTTAACAGCATAAATATGTAACTTACTAATTTAGCTAAATTTTAATGGCGTCAGTTGAAATAATAGGGTGGGACACGCGGGCAGGGTGTGTTGGTTTGTAGACTACAATCTGCTAAATTAGCATTTGTTAGTAAAATATCCTAAAGTAGCATTAGGTCAAAGAAGAGTAACATTGCGAGTGCCTTGCTGCGGTCATTTGGCAGTCAGAGGTTTACTTTATTTGGGCGGAGGGCACACAGACATTAGAGATTAACGGCGTCCCGTCAGTCCCCGGGACATGTGTATGAGTGTATTGACCTGCAAATACATTAACTGGTAGTGGAAAGACTTAAGTAGCAGCAGAGCTAACGTTAGCATCCTCTGCACTGGTGCTAGATTCACGTTGGGTGTGTTTTTTTTAAATCGCTGCTTTCAGACAGTTGTCGTTTGCGTCGCTCGATTTATTATTTACTCGTTGGGTTTTGGACTTTTTTCTTCTTTTATTTGACGTAACATGCAGATCTCTGCTCCTGTGTGTGTGTGTGTGTGTGTGTGTGTGTGTGTCTGTGTATGTGTATGTGTGTGTGAGAGAGCCCCGTCGTTCGCTAAACGTAGCAGAGGAGAGAAAAGGAATGCACAGAGTTTATTTATTAAAATAGCTTCTGTAATATTTGAGAAGTGACCGTAGATAACGTTTGTTGTTATTTGGCACCGTATCTGCGTGCCCGCGCAGGTTCTGTCCAGAAGGCTCTGCCGTTTTGTGAGTAACAGTTTTGTATTATGAAGTGTTTGTATTTTCATGTTGTGGCTCTTGCTGCTGATGCAGATTGCCTTCAGACTGAAGATATTATATACTTGTGGCTCAAGTTCTGTGTTCGGTGAGTATATATCTTTACTCTAAATAACAGGAATAGAAGTGTTTTCCCACTAAGAAAATAAATTGTATATACTAATGCATAGTTTGTGTGTATTTGATGCAGCTCACCATTAACATAAAACTCCAGAGCTTTGTTGTGGTGAGTATATTTATTATATAAATGCAAATTAAAGAGAGCAAATTGTGTCATTTACATTTTCAGATTGTCATCAGCCATCTAAAAGCATATTTTCCCCACACCTATAGTTCACACTGTTTGTGCTTAGAGAAAGTCGGTTAGAAGTGTTTTTCTTTTTCCTGCAGATTGACCATCAAACTCAGTCAGTGAACATCTCACGGAGTCAGCGCTTTCACTGTGGGCTCAAGTTTTTGTGGTGAGAACATAACTTTCATTTGCTCTGTAAAAATGGTATTTAAAAATAAAATCCACTTAAAGGTGGAGTCAGTGATTCTGGTGAATGCTTGTTGACAAAATCAGTGAATATCTCCTCAAGATCTTATTCCTGTCCATACTGTGTGTGCTGGAAAAAATCTGGTGTTAATACACAGCCTAGACTCTTCAAATGGTCGGGCATGTAAACAAAGACGGCCCACCGTAACTGGCTACCTATACAACAGCGCTGCCATAAATTCTACTTTTATAAAGCTTATTTATTTTCTATTTTTGTAAACATTGTCAGATGTTATTCTACTTTATGCCTATTATTGAGGTTATATTGGTTGGTTGTGGTGTACTGGAGTAAATTCTGGAATTTCTGACAGCTTGTCATGCATTTCTGACTTGTACATTTGGTGATTTTCTTATTAGATATGAAACTTATTTGACTCAATTTCTCCTTTGCAGTGACTGATGCTGCGAGTGTGACAAACCTTTGCTGTGAATGTGGAGATGTAAGGCCTGTCCTTCAGTTTTACCAAGTAGGTCCCAAGTATTAAAGCAATATAAAGTGAAACATAGATATTATAGGAATAGTAATCGTTTTCCGTGTGTTCATATTAACTGCCCTTGCACTTTTAGAACCTGGAATGCGCATTTAATTCATTTGAATAGATTTCATGTGACTGAAACCAGTAATTATCAATCAGAGAGCCTAATATTTAGTTGCCACTTATGTCCTTGTAAGGATCTTGTCTCTGAAAAGGATCACTGGGTTCACATTAATGCACACTTGAAGAAAAATGAGGTTGTAACTTGTATGTTTTTGGATTGCAACTTTCAAACAAATATTTATGGAACATTTAAATCCCACAAGAGCAGAACACACAATTCTTATTCACTGACAGATTAAACCAGAAATCGTTACCTCAACCAACTTTGTTTCCCTGGAATCAGCGGAAAATACTTTAACTGATGATGACATTGGTGAGGTGCACTGATGCACATCCACATTGCAGTGTTGATGCCCTGAATGACCTTCCAAATGTCATTGAGCGCACACTTGCAGCAGCTTTGCTTAGTTAGAACATTTTACCCATGTACCAAGCACAGCAATCAATTCTTTTTTGCAAGAGCTTCACCACCTAAATAGTTCTCTCTCGAAATCCTACATTGATGGGATTCTAGTTGATATTTTCCAGAAGCACAAGCTCCAGATTGACAGAGCTATCATAGTGGAAATATCCACTTCTCTGTGCACGGGGAATCCTATAAATAAAGCCATAGATAGGAGTGGTCCTTTGTGTTCTGCATATCAGCGTAAACAATATTACAAAGCAAACTTTAATGTTGTTGAACCAGTTGAGTATGTTTTGGATGCAAAAGAGAACAAAACCTTTCAGTACGTCCCCATTCTTGAATCCCTGCAAGTGCTGTTAAATAGGAAAGATATTGTCGATAATATAGTTTGTAATCATAAAACACAAAGGGAAACAGAGACAGCGAAATGACTTGTGTACAAGTCTTTCAGGGATGGTGTGCATTGTAAGCAAAACACTTTGTTGTCAGGGCAAGAGTTAAGTTTATCGATTGATTTATATATTGATGACTTTGAGGTCTGTAACCCTCTAGGCACCTCCCGTAAAACCCACAAACTTTGTGCTGTATATTGGGTGCTGAGTAACCTTCCGCCAGGGTCTCATTCCTCTTTCACCTCCATTTATTTGGCTGTTTTGTGCAAAACAGACAATGTTAAGTCCTATGGATATGGCAAGGTTTTGGAGCCGCTAATATCCGATCTCAGGTCTTTGGAAGTCGATGGAATTTTTGTCCCACAACTTGGCACATCGCTGAAAGGTACAGTGCAGACTATTGCTGCAGACAATTTAGGAGCTCATGGACTAGCAGGCTTTGTTGAGAATTTTACGGGCCCCTATTTTTTGTCGTTTTTGTACTTCAACAGCTTCAGACGTTGCATCATTTGAGGTCAGATCAGGAACTTTCAGCCTCAGAACAAAAGAAATACACGAAACTCATGTCAGAGAAGCCCTAGATAGTGGCAGTAGCTGTTTTGGAGTTAAAAAAAAGCTTGTCATTTCACTAAGGCTCGTTCTCATTTTCATGTTGCCAGTGGCTATCCTCCTGACATTGCCCACGATCTCTTCGAAGGCATTGTGCCTGTTGAAATAGCATATTGTCTTACCTTACTAATATCAAAGAAGTATATCACCTTGGATGATATTAACAATTCCATTCAACATTTCCCATACCAGTGGACAGACAAAACAAATAAGCCTCATATTTTGCCACAAAATTTCTCAAGCAGGAAAACCATAAGGGGTAATGCCCATAAAAACTGGAACCTGTTAAGATTGCTCCCATTTCTAATTGGTCCTAAGATTCTTGAGCATGATCCAGCATGGCAGGTCGTGTTAGACCTAAAACAGATTGTTGAGCTTGTGGTTGCACCAGTCCACAACAACGAGTCTATTGCATATCTTGAGAGCAAAATTTCTGACCATAGACAAAGGTACAGAGAACTCTTTCCTAGCAAAAAACTGCTGCCCAAACACCACTACATAGAACATTACCCACAACTAATAAGGTTCTTTGGGCCTCTTGTAGGACTTTGGACCATCAGGTTTGAGGCAAAACACAGTTTCTTTAAAAATACATACCAGTTGCTTTAAAAATGTGCCCCTCTCTCTGGCTGTGAAACATCAGTTGAAGCTTGGGTCCCACTTATCATCTCCAAATATTGAGAAACCAATGCTGGATGTCTCATATGCGTCTACTGTCCCGTTAGATTTTTTGAAGGAAGAGCTAGCTCAGACTTTTAAACGGAGAGATCCTAATGTAGCTAAAATTCACCATGCAAAAAATGTTTGGAGCAAGGGAATAAACTACAGGACAGGTGTGGTACTTGTGGTGGAATTTCTGTAGTTCTTTAGATTCTGATGTACAGATGTCACTAGGGTTATTCACTGTTCTCTATCAGACCTGACAGAGTTCAGTTGTTATTAAAACACCAAGTACAGCTTACAGAGTGTCAACTGTTCTTCCTGATATCTGTAAGGATGTTTGGTAGACTTGTTGTCTGCTTCAGTGTTATAGACGTCACAGTTTAGTCTAGGTGGATCAATGTGACCCTGATAATGATAATGTCTTTTAGGATATATGCGATGCCTTTCGAGAAGTTCGGCAGATGTGATTGAGCAAGACACGAGTACAGAAGTGTGATGTTGAATCATGTCTCCTCCGGAGTATTCATCTGATGTATAAACTTTCATCAACGTAAGCCATCTGAGTCAACTGAGTCTTATTGTGTGGAGTCAAGTCTTAATAGTTTCTTCAACAATTTGGCGTCACGAAACAGGATATCTACAAACAAAGACTGGTAAGTGCAAACAATTTTTATTCTTTGCTACTGCCATGTCTGAGTTTGACGATATCTAAAGAAACTGTAATTGTTGAAGTCCTAGTCCTACTAGTCCATGGGTCTGAAGGTCGCTTGCCTGATTTTGGGGAAATCCATCAGATATGCATACTGCATCAGAGACTGTTTCTTGTGTTGAAAGTGCTGTGTGGATGGTATAGTGAGCATTATGGAGCATTTGAGCTGACTCCATGTCCGACACGAGAACTTGCTGTATTGGAAGTCTGTGAACTGGTCGATGAGTATCCCTTGGCTGCCTATCTGGTTGGGTGTGTGCGGCTGGTGACATTGAAGAGAGCAATCTGTGTCTTGAGGTAAGGTTACAAATTATAAAATGAAACAAAACATCTTGCACACTGCTGGGCTCTAATGTACAACTTATTTATTGCACCAAGTGAGTAACATTTTGAGCACACGTGTTCTTCATCAGACAAGTTTTATGCAATAAATAAGTTGTACATTAGAGCCCAGCAGTGTGCAGGATGTTTTGTTTTATTTTATGTTTATCACCTGCCCTCTTTTTGTTTCGATGTCTGCATACACCCATCTTAATAGAATAGAATAGAATAGAATTACTTTATTGATCCCAAACTGGGAAATTGTGGCGTTACAGCAGCAGGTTATCCAAACACACAATATGAGCAAAAAACACAATGTTAGCAAATCTAAAACACAATATAATATTAAATACAAAGTAAATAAGTACTAAAAGATATCAAAACTAAGAATGTGAATATATACAACCAGGATTTAACTAAACATTACTAGTCTTAAATATGAAAGATTAAATATGAAAGATTAAATGTAAATGTGTAAAAACAGAGTAGTAAATGGACAGTATTGACATGAGTTAAAGTGCATGAGTGTAGACATATTATCAGCAGAAACTATACAATATAACGGAGAGGAGACAAATGAAGTGAACATGAGTGCAGGGATCATTTGTAAATTTAACATGTGCAGAACAGATGACAGTATGGAGAGACAGATATTATCATGATGACAGTTCTCTGAGCTGTTGTACAGAGTTATGACCTTCGGTAAGAAAGATTTCTTGTATCTGTCCTTGTGACAGCGGAGGTCAAAGTATAGCTTTAAGGTTACAAATTAAACACTGCACGGGCACGTACATGCAGTCACGTGAAGAGGAGGGACTGCTTTGTGTGACTTTGAATAACAGTGGGATCCAAAATTCACATGGGGAATGGAGCGACTGTACGTTGTGCCTACATCTCCTTTTCTAGTTGTTTTTTTTTCTCCAACTAAATGTTTTTCAGAATTTGTTAATCACATTCAAAATATACAAATGAAGCATAGTGACAGACAAATGACATTTTAATGATTACATGAACCTCTTGAAACAAAACTTATTCTAAACTTTTTGTTTATTTACTCTTTCCTAACAGACAGTAAAGTGAGACCATGACAACTTCAGCTATTCTCAGAGTGATCCTGGGGCCAGACAGCAGTCAGAGGGCGCTTCCTGCTGGCCTGCCTTTGACTGTGACTGAGCTGGAGACGGAGATTAAGAGTCAGTGTAAAATAATGGAATCCTTTCGGCTACAGTTCATGGACATTTGGCTGTGAGTTTATGAACTTAACTTCTATGGAAGAAATCCAAGACAAAGCTACAGTCAAGGTCATCTACACATCATGCCAACCTCAAGATGCTGATGCAGATCAAGGTGTGGGCTGTTTCTCCTTTCCACCAACCAGTACTCCTGATGACACCACATCTTTTTCTGGTGACAGCACGGTTATTCTAACATCTCCAGAGTCCACTTCTTCACGGTCTTCCTGGCCAGATACATTTCATGTTCCCCGTTTTTCTTACGATGCACAGTTCAAGCTTGAGAAAGCTCATGAAGCTTTCAAAGAAAATGGGACGCTGCTGATCCCTGATCCAAAGCTGAAGTCTGATATACTGGAGGGCTTGATTCAGGAGGTAGTTCACCACAAAGTCTATCTCACAGACAGGGAGTTTGATCAAGTTGCAGAGGCGCTCATCATGAGGCATCCATGTTTACAAGAAAATGGCTCAGACATTGGCTATGAGGGTTGGAAGTCCAGCCAGATACAAGTTGTCCAACTACCACACACATCTCCGAAAAGTGGGATGTCCTGAAGTATGTGTAAATGCTTTGAAACATAAACCAGATGGAAAACGTTCTCCTGCCTTTTCTGTTAAGAAACCAAAGAGGGGTGAAGTGGCTTACTGCCCCTCTCTTCCACCCGGAGAAAGTCAACAGTCCCTGGAGAAGATCAGGGTTGAACTCCTTTCAGATATCAAGAAGCTTAATAATAGAGAGACAGTTCGGCTTGAAATGGAGAAAACATTTGCATCACGAAGACAAGAAGTAATTGGTGATGCTCCCATGATCAGTGATGGCCTGGTCTCTTCAATGTAATGAAGGCAAGAAGAAAAGTCTTTAATAATGTTGTGACTTGTGCTATAGATAGTGATGTGCAACTGTTAGACTAATGCTTGGCTCCATTAGGATGTAGTTCAAAATTTCCCCCTTTTTTTTTCCAGAAATTAAATGACTAAACAAGTGCACGCAGTGATGGTCGAACGGTGTAGTTTGGGAGTAACACATTTTGTGTGTATGTGTTAAAAAAATGGTTTTATGTTTCAGATAAACGCAGAGTTCAAGCGTGTCACAACTATGCCTCTTCAGTCAAGGTTTCTATCACAGCTTGACCTACACTCTGCAAGCCTGCTAAGGGTGTTTGAGAAGCGTCCGGTGCAACAGGGCAAAAAGCTCAAAGACATGGCGGCCATGATGACGGTAAGAACTTTTTAACTATGGAGTTATAAATTGTATTTCTTCTTTATTTATTTATTTATTTATATATAAAAACACGGTAAAACAAGTATAAAGTCGCCCAAACCATAAAGTGCTGCAGGAAACCCTGGCTTTAGTTTTTCAATGATCGATTTATTTCCATAGGTGAACAGATGAGACTGCATTCTATTTGGTTTTCAGATTGTTTATGCAGATGCCAGTCCCACAAGTGAACTTTTACAGAACAGTGTCATTTTTGTCTTTGCCCACTTTCATCCCAGCTGTTCTTTGTTCTTATTCTTTAGGAAGACATCGATGGTGGCAGGGAGGGCATCATAAAAGGACTCTGCATTTACCTCAATGAGGATCCTGATGATCTGGTGCAGGAGTACATGGTGAGTGTGCATGTTTGTTAAAACATGTTTAAAAAAGATTGTCTTTAGAGCTTAATGTTTTCACCTCATTAAGACACAAACATCTGTCTTAATGAGGTTGAGTTTTAAAAACAGTTTAAAAAGAAGGAAAAAAATAAAAAATATATTCCTTTCACCAGGACTTGACTGACGCCAACACCCTCGGGGCCATAGAGGGCACAATCGTCGGAATTTATGTCGTCAGAGAGACTCCCAACGGGGACTTTTCGGATGTGGGTGTTATCATTGAGGGTGTAGTGGCACTGCACGATCTGGACACGGTGGCACTTGCAACAGCCGTGCTGTTTGGCCTATTTTACACCCTCAACATGAGCTATCCGTCAAAGCTTCGCTACAGCTTTGAAGTCATTCAAAAGCTCATCATGGAGTTAGATGCAGCTGAACTACCACGAAAGGCTCGAAGCCTAAAAACTAAAATGCACCAGTGAGAGGTGGCTACCCCTGGTAAAGGACTGTATAAAACACTTAACACGTTCCTGGACTGAGTGGTGTGACTGTCCGTCCTACCACCAGTATTGATGTTACACATTTATAACTGTAAAGTTCTTTGACTTTTATTATCATTGTATTTGCTGTTTTCATAGTTATTGCTGTGGACTTTTGTTTTTAAATACCTTTTTTAAAATAGGTATCTGTTAAAGGTCCGCCACACCTTTGAAGTCATTCAAAAGCTCATCATGGAGTTAGATTCAGCTGAACTATCACGAAAGGCTCAAAGCCTAAAAACTTGAATGCACCAGTTAGGAGAACAAAAATACCCCTGGTGAAGGACTGGAAAAGAGTTCCACGTACCTGGACTAAGTGGTTTGGCTGTTCGTCATACCAGAAGTGTTGATGTTATACAGCTATTACTGTAAAGTTTTAGATGATTTTATTAATACTCCATGTGCAGCTATTGCAGGAATAAAAGTTTTGACTGTTATTATAATTTTCTTTCTGTTTCATCATTTTAAATGGTGGGGAAGTGGGTAATGTTTAGAATCCAGAACATTAAAGTAAGTAAAAGTGTTAGACAAGAAAATTGACATTTTAATTGTAATTTGTTGAATTTATATTTAAACTGTTTTATATTTTGGTTAAATTATGTATACGTAAAATATATAAAATGTAATTTAATCATAATAATTATGAAAACATAATTGACATCCATATTAATATTATAGATAGTGTTAAAGTTAACTGATGAAATAGTGTTGCAGTAAAAGTGAATTGTGTTGGAATAAAGTGATCAAACTGTGTAGGACTAAAATAATCACATAGTTTTAATTTATGTAATTTAAATAACTTTGTATCAACATAAAGTTCTTATGTTGATTTAACACAATTCTGTGACTGGCGTCCAAAGCAATTATTCTGTGTGCAACCGATGTCCAATTGAGTAAATCCAATGTATCTTTTTTTCAGTGTGTCTCCATGACAACAGTCTGTTGATAGCGGCTGTATGAGCGACTCTGCTCCGTTACTTTTTACTGCATGTTTTATATTTGAGATCGTTTATTTCCCCGATCAGACACGGAGCGAGGAGGACGTGGCGGACAAGACACGATCTGTAGGAGGTTAAAACTACGGGGAATATCAGACATTTGGAAAAGAGCGGCGGTGGAAAGATTTTCAACTTGAGCGCTCGGAGCGAACGCACAGAAAAAGGCGGAGAGCTCGAAAAAAAGACGCTGGGAACTTCACGCTTTTTCTCCAACAGGGCATAGTACTACACTTCCCATGATCATAGAGTGTTTCTGATTGGTTAAGCCTGCTGTTACCATGGCAATGCTTCCCGCCCCTCTGCCCCGTATACGAACAGATAAGTCCCGCTAGCAGGCAGCTAGTTAGTTAGCTAACACAAAATGTACTAGCCTAATAACCTCGTCATGCCGCAGTGAGTGTAGTTTATATTTTCCACAACACAAACTACGAGATAGTAACAACACTTACTAACAATTAAATGTCCTATCGTTAGTGGGCGGTCACTGTTGTGTTCAAAGACCCGACTAAACCGTGAAAACTATAAACCCTCCGATCATGTCGTGTGACTAACAGGCGCAGGACCCCGACTCGATCTGAACACCCGAGCTCATCTGGTACCTACACCGGCTCCTACGACCACATTGAGAGGAGTCGGCCACAGTTTTGCCCCGGACATGAACTATTCAAAACTCCTCCCCTCCTGTAAGAAGCTGCGGTCCATCAGACCTCACACCACTCTTAAAAAAGTGAAGTTTGTGGCGTCTTTGAGCAGGTTGTATCCACTAAATGTACATTCTGTTCATCGCTGCAGAGCTGTTGCATCACTCGCTCCAGGACTAAACAAAGAAACCTAAGAATGATATGCAACACTCATTCATATTAGAGGTTTAACTTCCAGGGTGTAAGTCTGTTCAGCCTGCAGAGATACTGTTAGTATCTCTCATACAGTATGTGACAGCTTGTCTGATGAATAACCACCAACACCACCCGGACGGACTCCTGAGCTTTTATTGCACTTGTCAGATTTCAGCGTGTCAGCGTTTATGGCTCACAGTCCCTTCTGTAGAGTGAGTACTTGAACCATCTGTGGTGTGTCTGCTCGCTGCTAACTGACCTTCAATTCACCAGCAACGAGGCGCTCATCGGGGGCGCACTTTACAAAACCAGACAGCACGCCATCTCTTCAAAATCAAACATTAAATGTGCCACCTGAAGCCGGTCGGTCTGCTTTAAAGTGAAAAACTGAAATTAAAACATTTTCATGGAATATCATCGTCTCCCTCCATCGACGGCGTCTCAGAGTGATTAACAACAAGTGAGAAAAATGCTCCGTTTCAAATGTCTCTCCTTGTGATGTCACAGTGGGATTCCAGTAAAAAAAGAAATCCCCTCCCCTCCCCTGATATCTCCACCCCCAGACTAGAGCAAAACTTTTTAACAGGATTCACCATTTTTATTCTCTCTACAGAGGAGTGATGTCTTCTGGGAAAACTCAGGGGGCGGGGTCACTGCATTTAAAGAGACACCCACACCAAAACGGAGCGTTCTGAGAGAGCTGGTTTATACAGGGTCACAAACCTCCTCTGGTGCTTGATTCATGTTATATTTTGAGCAAAGCACAGATGTTTCATTTAGACCACAGGGGGACTGTTTGAAAAGGTGGAGGAGGGGACTGTTTGAAAAGGTGGAGGAGGGGACTGTTTGAAAAGGTGGAGGAGGGGACTGTTTGAAAAGGTGGAGGAGAGGACTGTTTGAAAAGGTGGAGGAGGGGACTGTTTGAAAAGGTGGAGGAGAGGACTGTTTGAAAAGGTGGAGGAGGGGGACTGTTTGAAAAGGTGGAGGAGGGGACTGTTTGAAAAGGTGGAGGAGAGGACTGTTTGAAAAGGTGGAGGAGGGGACTGTTTGAAAAGGTGGAGGAGAGGACTGTTTGAAAAAGTGGAGGAGGGGACTGTTTGAAAAGGTGGAGGATGGGACTTTTTGAAAAGATGGAGGAGGGGACTGTTTGAAAAGGTGGAGGAGGGGGACTGTTTGAAAAGGTGGAGGAGGGGGCTGTTTGAAAAGGTGGAGAAGGGGACTGTTTGAAAAGGTGGAGGAGGGGACTGATTGAAAAGGTGGAGGAGGACTGTTTGAAAAGGTGGAGGAGAGGACTGTTTGAAAAGGTGGAGGAGGGGGACTGTTTGAAAAGGTGGAGGAGGGGGACTGTTTGAAAAGGTGGAGGAGGGGACTGTTTGAAAAGGTGGAGGAGGGGACTGTTTGAAAAGGTGGAGGACGGGACTGTTTGAAAAGGTGGAGGAGGGGGACTGTTTGAAAAGGTGGAGGAGGGGACTGTTTGAAAAGGTGGAGGAGAGGACTGTTTGAAAAGGTGGAGGAGGGGGACTGTTTGAAAAGATGGAGGAGGGGGACTGTTTGAAAAGGTGGAGGAGAGGACTGTTTGAAAAGGTGGAGGAGGGGACTGTTTGAAAAGGTGGAGGAGGGGACTGTTTGAAAAGGTGGAGGAGGAGACTTTTTGAAAAGGTGGAGGAGAGGACTGTTTGAAAAGGTGGAGGAGGGGACTGTTTGAAAAGGTGGAGGAGGAGACTGTTTGAAAAGGTGGAGGAGGAGACTTTTTGAAAAGGTGGAGGAGAGGACTGTTTGAAAAGGTGGAGGAGGGGACTGTTTGAAAAGGTGGAGGACGGGACTGTTTGAAAAGGTGGAGGAGGGGGACTGTTTGAAAAGGTGGAGGAGGGGACTGTTTGAAAAGGTGGAGGAGGAGACTGTTTGAAAAGGTGGAGGAGGGGACTGTTTGAAAAGGTGGAGGAGGGGACTGTTTGAAAAGGTGGAGGACGGGACTGTTTGAAAAGGTGGAGGAGGGGGACTGTTTGAAAAGGTGGAGGAGGGGACTGTTTGAAAAGGTGGAGGAGAGGACTGTTTGAAAAGGTGGAGGAGGGGGACTGTTTGAAAAGATGGAGGAGGGGGACTGTTTGAAAAGGTGGAGGAGAGGACTGTTTGAAAAGGTGGAGGAGGGGACTGTTTGAAAAGGTGGAGGAGGGGACTGTTTGAAAAGGTGGAGGAGGAGACTTTTTGAAAAGGTGGAGGAGAGGACTGTTTGAAAAGGTGGAGGAGGGGACTGTTTGAAAAGGTGGAGGAGGAGACTGTTTGAAAAGGTGGAGGAGGAGACTTTTTGAAAAGGTGGAGGAGAGGACTGTTTGAAAAGGTGGAGGAGGGGACTGTTTGAAAAGGTGGAGGACGGGACTGTTTGAAAAGGTGGAGGAGGGGGACTGTTTGAAAAGGTGGAGGAGGGGACTGTTTGAAAAGGTGGAGGAGGAGACTGTTTGAAAAGGTGGAGGAGGAGACTTTTTGAAAAGGTGGAGGAGGGGACTGTTTGAAAAGGTGGAGGAGGGGACTGTTTGAAAAGGTGGAGGAGGGGACTGTTTGAAAAGGTGGAGGAGGGGGACTGTTTGAAAAGGTGGAGGAGGGGACTGTTTGAAAAGGTGGAGGAGGGGACTGTTTGAAAAGGTGGAGGAGGAGACTTTTTGAAAAGGTGGAGGAGGGGACTGTTTGAAAAGGTGGAGGAGGGGACTGTTTGAAAAGGTGGAGGAGGGGGACTGTTTGAAAAGGTGGAGGAGGAGACTGTTTGAAAAGGTGGAGGAGGGGACTGTTTGAAAAGGTGGAGGAGGGGACTGTTTGAAAAGGTGGAGGAGGGGACTGTTTGAAAAGGTGGAGGAGGGGGACTGTTTGAAAAGGTGGAGGAGGGGACTGTTTGAAAAGGTGGAGGAGAGGACTGTTTGAAAAGGTGGAGGAGGGGACTGTTTGAAAAGGTGGAGGAGGGGACTGTTTGAAAAGGTGGAGGAGGGGGATGATATGTCCTCTTTAAAGTCTCCCATCCTTTGCTACCTGTCTCAGTGGTGTGTTCTTTGTTTGGTCCCTGTAAAGGCGCTTTATAAATGAAATCTATTATTTATATTATTTTACGACATGTGCTGTTGCCGAGACAAACGAGGAAGCCTGGAGTGGCGACTGATAACTGCAGCGTTCAAACTCTTTCTGAAGAGAACAAATATAAAAAAACAATCCGTCCTCCAGCAGCTAACTGGCACTTTGCTCAGTCTGTTGACATTTTGCATAGATCAGAGCTGTATGGGGCTTGATCCGGGGAATAAGCGTGTTAGTGATGCTGGTATTCTTGGAGTTGCTCCCGTGCTGCGTTTAAAGTGATTATGAAGGATCTCCGGGCGCACTTGATGAGACTTGTGCTCGTGTTCGGTTTGGCCTGGGACTTATTTCAGCTTCACTCCGCTGCGTCTCCGAGAGCTGACATGCTGTTTCCACAAACGGCTTTCTGTCACTCATTTCACAGCCGGCTCCGTCCTGATGAAGACAGTCTTCCTCTGGGGGAATCTACCAGATGGAAGACAGAGTGACCCTTATTATTTTATCCCTAGAGCTGCATGTGACGATGTTTAACCTCATTACTTGACATCCCATTAGGATCGTTCAGGTTAAAAATCCTGTGAAGAGATTCAATCTGATATGACATTATGATCCAGCAGAGATTCTACTGTACACTAAATAATGAATACTAGAATAAAATTAGAATACATTACAGTATGCTCTCCGTTTCTTTAAGCAGCTAAAGCCTTATTATCCACATTCCTCGTACTAGGAAGCAGGGATGTCATACTGCATGCTCCGTATCCAAACACTCGGGATGCAGTGCAAAAAAAAATAACTCTGAGGGCCTGATTCTCAAAAGGAGTGTGCAGCTTTTACACCTTTTTAACCCTTGCAGATAAGACTATTTCACAATTCTCATTTGCCAAAGTGACTCATTCACAAAGCTCTCAAATGGTTAAATGCACCTGAAGCTGCACTACAAAACAAACAGCGCCTGATTATGCATTAGTTCAGAGCATAATAGGCCAACTTCCACGCTGAAGAGCCTCATCGAAAAAAAGTATTTAACTCAGAAACAACAGCATCTCGTAACATGCACTATCAAACCTCTGCAGATGATACAAAACTCAGCAGCACGACTGGTCTTCAACCTTCCTAAAAGAGCACATGTCACTCCGCTGTTCATCTCCTTACACTGGCTCCCAGTTACTGCTCGCATCGAATTTAAAACTCTGCTGCTCGCTTACAAAACAGACACAGAAACGTCTCCTCCTTACTTTAACTCTCTGATCCAGGTCTACACTCCCTCCCCTCCCACTACACTCTGCCAATGAAAGGCGTCTGATCCAACCTTCACAACAGGGTCCTAAGACGCTGACTAGACTCTTCTCCTCTGTCGCCCCCCGGTGGTGGAATGAACTTCCAAACTCCATGTGATCTGTAGAGTCCCTCTGCACCTTTAAGAAAAAGCTAAAGACCCAGCTCTTTCATGAATACCTACTAACTTAATGATGATGGTCTCCATATCAAGAACTGCCCTCAATGTTGTGCTTTGCCTCTGGTCACTTCCTGTCAGCACCTGTGTGTCCAATCAGACTCAAAGCTGATCGTTTGCTCTTACTGACATTGTTCCCTTTTTTCTAGATCCTTGCTTGTGTTGTTCTTACTCTCTGATGTACGTCGCTTTGGATAAAAGAGTCTGATAAGTGAATTGTAGAATTGTAGAAATGTAGAACATGCAGAGAGTTGGTGGTAACTGCGCCGCAGTATTGATAGGAGATGTAGGGCTAAAACTTTCCAGCGATCAGGAAAACAATTCCACCTCTGCATAAAAGTAAGTAAACATTACTCTGACATTATTATTTATATCAGAATCAAGGGTAAGACACAACATGTGTTAAGACCCTGATACACCAGGCAGAGGGCAAAGAACTAGTGGTGATGAACGCCAAAAAGTTGCACTTGAACGCACCGCAAAGACTCCATGCCAGCAAGGGTGGTAGCTCGTTGTTATGGTACAAGAAG
>NC_083627.1:940486-942986 GCF_963584025.1 Labrus mixtus
TACAAGATCACAAGAGAACTACAAGATTAAAGGAGAACTACAAGATCACAGCTGAACTACAAGATCACAGGAGAACTTCAAGGTCACAAGAGAACTACAAGATCACAAGAGAACTACAAGATCACAGGAGATCACAAGAGAACTACAAGATCACATGAGAACTACAAGATCACAAGAGAACTACAAGATCACAAGAGAACTACAAGATCACATGAGAACTACAAGATCACAGGAGAACAACAAGATCACAGGAGATCACAAGAGAACTACAAGATCACAAGAGAACTACAAGATAACAAGAGAACTACAAGATCACAGGAGATCACAAGAGAACTACAAGATCACATGAGAACTCCAAGATCACAAGAGAACTACAAGATCACAAGAGAACTACAATATCGCAAGAGAACTACAAGATCACAAGAGAACTACAAGATCACATGAGAACTACAAGATCACAGGAGAACTTCAAGATCACAGGAGAACTACAAGATTAAAGGAGAACTACAAGAACACAGGAGAACTACAAGATCACCGGAGAACTACAAGATCACAGCTGAACTACAAGATCACAGGAGAACTTCAAGATCACAGGAGAACTACAAGATCACAGGAGAACTACAAGATCACAGGAGAACTTCAAGATCACAGGAGAACTTCAAGATCACAGGAGAACTACAAGATCACAAGAGAACTACAAGATCACATGAGCACTACAAGATCACAAGAGAACTACAAGATCACAGGAGAACTACAAGATCACATGAGAAATACAAGATCACAGGAGAATTACAAGATCACAGGAGAACTACAAGATCACAAGAGAACTACAAGATCAAATGAGAACTACAAGATCACAGGAGAACTACAAGATTAAAGGAGAACTACGAGATCACAGGAGAACTACAAGATCACCGGAGAACTACAAGATCACAAGAGAACTACAAGATCACAGGAGAACTACAAGATCACAGGAGAACTATAAGATCACATGAGAACTACAAGATCACAGCTGAACTACAAGATCACAGGAGAACTACAAGATCACAAGAGAACTACAAGATCACAGGAGATCACAAAAGAACTACAAGATCACATGAGAACTACAAGATCACAGGAGAACTACAAGATCACAGGAGAACTACAAGATCACAAGAGAACTACAAGATCACAGGAGAACTATAAGATCACAAGAGAACTACAAGATCACAAGAGAACTACAAGAGAACTTCAAGATCACAAGAGAACTACAAGATCACAAGAGAACTACAAGATCACATGAGAACTACAAGATCACAGGAGAACTACAAGATCACAAGAGAACTACAAGAGAACTTCAAGATCACAGCTGAACTACAAGTTCACAAGAGAACTACAAGATCACATGAGAACTACAAGATCACAGGAGAACTACAAGATCACAAGAGAACTACAAGATCACAGGAGAACTATAAGATCACAAGAGAACTACAAGATCACAAGAGAACTACAAGATCACAGGAGAACTACAAGATCACAAGAGAACTACAAGATCACATGAGAACTACAAGATCACAAGAGAACTACAAGATCACAGGAGAATTACAAGATCACAGGAGAACTACAAGATCACAAGAGAACTACAAGATCATGAGAACTACAAGATTACAAGAGAACTACAAGATCACAGGAGAACTACAAGATCACAGGAGAACTACAAGATCAGAGGAGAACTACAAGATCACAAGAGAACTACAAGAGAACTTCAAAATCACAAGAGAACTACAAGATCACAGCTGAACTACAAGTTCACAGGAGAACTTCAAGATCACAAGAGAACTACAAGATCACAAGAGAACTACAAGATCACAGGAGAACTACAAGATCACAGGAGAACTACAAGATCACAAGAGAACTACAAGATCACATGAGAACTACAAGATCACAAGAGAACTACAAGATCACAGGAGAATTACAAGATCACAGGAGAACTACAAGATCACAAGAGAACTACAAGATCATGAGAACTACAAGATTACAAGAGAACTACAAGATCACAGGAGAACTACAAGATCACAGGAGAACTACAAGATCAGAGGAGAACTACAAGATCACAAGAGAACTACAAGAGAACTTCAAAATCACAAGAGAACTACAAGATCACAAGAGAACTACAAGATCACAAGAGAACTACAAGATCACAAGAGAACTACAAGATCACAAGAGAACTCTCTCTCTCCCATCGTTTTCTATCTCTATAAATAAATGTAAACCCAATAAAAAGAGTTCCTCAAAGTTTTGCTGCCTCCAGTCAATAATCATTCACAAACACGATATCATCAATGAGTCAGTTAAACGTTCACTACAGGAGAAGCTGCACACAGCATCACTTCATGCTTTCCTTTCTCAGATATAATAATGTTATCTCATCTGCTCGTGTCATTTCCTTCACTTGATGCTTCTGGGAGCTCAAATGTTGATACGTGCTGTCAGAAACCTGAGAGCGCTGACAGATGAGACG
>NC_083627.1:947986-972986 GCF_963584025.1 Labrus mixtus
TGTCCACCTTCAAAATTAAAGCATAACACTCCTGTTTGTCCACCTTCAAAATAAAAGAATCACACTTCAGTTTGTCCACCTTCAAAATAAAAGCATCACACTCCTGTTTGTCCACCTTCAAAATAAAAGAATCACACTTCAGTTTGTCCACCTTCAAAATAAAAGCATCACACTCCTGTTTGTCCACCTTCAAAATAAAAGAATCACACTTCAGTTTGTCCACCTTCAAAATAAAAGCATCACACTCCTGTTTGTCCACCTTCAAAATAAAAGAATCACACTTCAGTTTGTCCACCTTCAAAATAAAAGCATCACACTCCTGTTTGTCCACCTTCAAAATAAAAGAATCACACTTCAGTTTGTCCACCTTCAAAATAAAAGCATCACACTCCTGTTTCTCCACCTTCAAAATAAAAGAATCACACTTCAGTTTGTCCACCTTCAAAATAAAAGCATCACACTCCTGTTTGTCCACCTTCAAAATAAAAGAATCACACTTCAGTTTGTCCACCTTCAAAATAAAAGCATAACACTCCTGTTTGTCCACCTTCAAAATAAAAGAATCACACTTCAGTTTGTCCACCTTCAAAATAAAAGCATCACAGTCCTGTTTGTCCACCTTCAAAATAAAAGAATCACATTTCAGTTTGTCCACCTTCACAATAAAAGCATCACACTCCTGTTTGTCCACCTTCAAAATAAAAGAATCACACTTCAGTTTGTCCACCTTCAAAATAAAAGCATCACATGTTATAACTGAAATTTTATACAATTTTTGTGTTTGTATTTTAAAGAGCGACACGTTTATTAATGGACTGAAAGTCTGGACATCTGGCTGAAAGCCACGGGCTTCCTGAACACGCCATGGGCCGGTCCATCACGGTGACTTCAGAGAAGTCCTCATAGTGACGAGGCAAAGAGACGCACAGAGTGATGCCCACCACCTCTGTGTGTGTGTGTGTGTGTGTGTGTGTGTGTGTGCGTGTGCGTGTGCGTGTGCGTGTGTGTGTGCGTGTGCGTGTGCGTGTGTGTGTGTGTCTCTCTCATCTTTGACCGTCTTCCTCTCTCGCCCTCTCTCTCTTCAGCACGTTTTAATTGTGACACTAAGCCGTCTGAACCCCTTTTTCATTCACATAATCCCCGAGTGTTGTTGAAACACACCCTCTCTTCCATGAGTGTGTGTGAGAGAGAGAGAGAGAGAGAGAGAGAGAGAGAGAGAGAGAGAGAGAGAGAGAGAGAGTGACATCATATCCATTGAAGTTCTGCAGCCGTCTGAGTGACTTCAGCCATTTTGGGTCTTTTAAAAAAAAAAAAAAATGTATTTTTTATTCTTTATTCTGGTTTCAATTTGTTTGTTCACTTTCTGCCTCCTCTCCTTCCTCCCTCAACTCCTTCCTTCATGCCTCCCTTCCTCCCTCACCTCCTTTTTTCCTTCCTCCCTCACCTCCTTTATTATTTTCTTCCTCCCTCACCTCCTCCTGTCTCTCAAAGTCCTGTTTCCTTCTCCCTCTTCTTCGTCATCACTTTCCTTCCTTCCCTCTGTCCCAGTTTTAGCCATATTTCCTTCTCTCCTTTCCTCATTCCTTCCCTCCCTCCCTCCCTCTCTCTGATTTCTTCCTCTCCTCTTTATCGGCACGCTCCATCAGACTCTGTGAATGGATGCCCGAGAACAACGAGATGAATGGACTCACATTCATCCCTAGGTTTGTTTCATCACGCTTTGACATGACTCCACCCCCTCACACACACACACACACACACACACACACACACACACACACACATATATCTGATGCAGCACTCAGTGTCAACAGTGTGGAGGGGAAATAAGTGGATCAGCCGCCAACAGTGTCAGATCAGGAGCGATTGGTGTCCGGGGGGAGGAGGAAGGAGAGAAAGGGGAGAGGGGACTGTTTGAAAAGGTGGAGGAGGGGGACTGTTTGAAAAGGTGGAGGAGGGGGACTGTTTGAAAAGGTGGAGGAGGGGACTGTTAGAAAAGGTGGAGGAGGGGGACTGTTTGAAAAGGTGGAGGAGGACTGTTTGAAAAGGTGGAGGAGGGGACTGTTTGAAAAGGTGGAGGAGGACTGTTTGAAAAGGTGGTGGAGGGGACTGTTTGAAAAGGTGGAGGAGGGGGACTGTTTGAAAAGGTGGAGGAGGACTGTTTGAAAAGGTGGAGGAGGACTGTTAGAAAAGGTGGAGGAGGGGACTGTTTGAAAAGGTGGAGATGGACTGTTTGAAAAGGTGGAGGAGGACTGTTAGAAAAGGTGGAGGAGGGGGACTGTTTGAAAAGGTGGAGGAGGGGGACTGTTTGAAAAGGTGGAGGAGGGGGACTGTTTGAAAAGGTGGAGGAGGGGGACTGTTTGAAAAGGTGGAGGAGGACTGTTTGAAAAGGTGGAGGAGGACTGTTTGAAAAGGTGGAGGAGGGGACTGTTTGAAAAGGTGGAGGAGGGGGCTGTTTGAAAAGGTGGAGGAGGACTGTTTGAAAAGGTGGAGGAGGGGACTGTTTGAAAAGGTGGAGGAGGGGGCTGTTTGAAAAGGTGGAGGAGGACTGTTTGAAAAGGTGGAGGAGGACTGTTTGAAAAGGTGGAGGAGGGGACTGTTTGAAAAGGTGGAGGAGGGGGACTGTTTGAAAAGGTGGAGGAGGACTGTTTGAAAAGGTGGAGGAGGGGACTGTTTGAAAAGGTGGAGGAGGGGGACTGTTTGAAAAGGTGGAGGAGGACTGTTTGAAAAGGTGGAGGAGGGGGACTGTTTGAAAAGGTGGAGGAGGGGACTGTTTGAAAAGGTGGAGGAGGACTGTTTGAAAAGGTGGAGGAGGACTGTTTGAAAAGGTGGAGGAGGACTGTTAGAAAAGGTGGAGGAGGGGGATCATGTGTCCTCTTTAAGACTAACCTGGATGTGTTTGGACCTGTAGATCAGGGAGCAGGACTCTTTTTTAATCAGAGAGAATCGTGTGCACAAAGAGGCTCTGCTGTTTTTGTGCAAAACGAGGTTGAGTGTATTTTTGAGCCTCTCCCCCTTTGTGGCATGATTTATAGCAGACAGAGAAAGCATAAGGATACGGGATGAGGAGAAAAGAGTCGATGACACACGGATTTAAAACCAGGACATCCCATTTGCACGGTGCATTAGCCGCCCGATCAGACACAAACTGTGTTTCAACTAAAAAACAGTGAAAGTGAGGATTCTGTTGCACAATGCTGAGACGCTGCCTCTGATGCCGGCGTCTTAGCTCACATAATGTGCAGATGCTGCAACGTTTCCTGCCTCCTCACCTGAGATGTGATCGGGGTAACGGGGGAGGAAAGGTGCACAAGGTGTCGGGGGGGGGGGGGGGTTGGGCTGCTCTCCATCCTCCTGTCTGGGTCAGGTGTCATGCTAATCCCTCACATGGGATTATCACACAGCCACATCAGATATTCAAAGCAAATGTGTTCCTTCCTTCCTCAACTCCTTCCTTCTTTCCTCAACTCCTTCATTCCTTCCTCCCTCAACTCCTTCCTTCATACCTTCCTTCCTCAACTGCTTCCTTCTTTCCTCAACTCCTTCATTCCTTCCTCCCTCAACTCCTTCCTTCATACCTTCCTTCCTCAACTCATTTCTTCATTCCTTCCTCAACTCCTTCATTCATTCCTTCCTCAACTCCTTCCTTCCTCAACTCATTCATTCCTTCCTTCATTCTTTCCTCCCTGAACTCCTTCCTTCATTCCTTCCTCCTTCAACTCCTTCCTTCATTCCTTCCTCCTTCAACTCCTTCCTTCATTCCTTCCTCCCTAAACTCCTTCCTTCATTCCTTCCTCTCATTCCTTCCTCAACTCCTTTATTTCTTCCTTCCTACCTCAACTCCTTCCTTCATTCCTTCCTTCCTCAACTCCTTCCTTCATTCCTTTCTTCCTCCCTCAACTCCTTCCTTCATGCCTTCCTTCCTCCCTCACCTCCTTTATCCCATTTCCTGCTTTGAGTCTCTCTTGAGTCCTGTTTTCTTTCCTCCTCTTCCTCTTCGTCACATCAGATATTCAAAGCAAATGTGTGAGGGATAAAAAAAAAAAAAAAAAAGGAAAAAGGAGCAGTGGAGGAAACGCAGCAGCTAGTGGAGGGTGGAGACCGAGAAAGACGAGGGGAGGGGGGGGGGGGACAAAAGGACATCCAGCAGAACGCCCTGGAATTGGAGTGAACTAACCAGGGGGCTCACCGGGCCGGGCCTGTCGCTGTAAATCTACATCAGACGATTAATGCTGCTCGAGGAGGGAGGGAGGGAGGGACGGAGGAAAGAGGAGGCTGAGGGGATTTGCCGCGTTGCACCTGTAACCCCCACCTGATGTAGCGCTCTGAGACAAGGGGCAGCGGGGAGCAGAGAGGAGACGTACACCTGAAGTGTTGCATCACCTGAGGATTGTTTTGTCTCCTTTTTCCTCTCTCCCTCTCCTCCTTCCTTGCCCTCTGCTTGCTCTCTCCTTCCCTCCCTCCTTCTCTCTTCCCCGTTGCAGCCTCCCAGTCAGCTCAGCTCAGCCTCGCTGCCTATCACCCTGCAGCCACGCTACATTTTTGACTTTGTAGGCTATTAGCCCGCAGCCTGCCCTGAACCCCCTCCTCTCCTAAAATCCCGGCTGAATATTGTTCGCACAGCTTTGGAGAGGGAGCAATTTCTTGATATGCCGTTGAGAGAAACCGCCTGTGAGACTCTTCCCTGTGTCGGGGACTGAGACAGAATCCCTCCCCTCGCGCCGCCGCTCAAAGCTGCAGTGGCTTCGGCGCCGCGAATGCAATGTAGTCAATTAGGCAGGGTTCGAATCCCTGCACAGGCCCCATGGGGTAAACTGGATGAGTAACACTTTTCCTCCTCGCTTAAAGAGCGGTGCAGAGATGCAGGCACGCAGGAGCCGAGCCCCCCAGCTGCTCTCCGGCTGATGGAGGTTAGAGTGTGCTTAAATAACGGAGAGGTGTGTGCGTGAAGCAGAGCCTCCTGATAACCCGCCATGACACAGCACCGAGCCACGGCGAGGCCTAAATACAGACTCTGGATCATCCAGGGGCGAGGAAATGAACAAAAGTTTTCTGTGTTCAGGCCTCCGGGAGATAAACTCGACGTTTAAAAAGAGAATTCATAAATAATCTGAAAGTCCAAATAAATCTGTTAACTGATAAAAGTGACTTAAATCAGATTATTTTAATGTTCAGGGTTAAAAATAAATCTAAATCCAGAACCGGGTTTACTCGAGTAAACACACGGGATCACAGTGTCTGCAGTGTGGCTAACGTTAGCAATGCTAGCTCTGTCATTCCAGTAAAGCCAGCGGTTAGCGTTAGCGTTAAACAACTTCCATCCGAGACTTCCTTTTCCAAAACGGCGTTCACGTCCACGTGGTCAAAAGTTCAAAGTCCTAGATGACCACAGAGGATCATTTCTTGTTTCTGATATTTCAAAGTCTTTCCTCGTGTCCACCTGGCTGTGCACTCGGAGCGTTAGCATGAAGCGTTTGTGCTCTGACAAGAAAAGTGCTTCACGTCCGTCCTGTCTCCATGACAACAGTCTGTTGATAACGGCCGCTGTATGACCGACACTGCTCCGTTACTTTTTACTGCATGTTTTATATCAACTATATTTTTAACCGGAGCGACACGGGGACTTATCGTTGTGTTAGCTCTGAAGCTAATTAGCGAGCTCTCCTTCTCGCTCACAGAGGTGAACGTTTGACCTTGAGTGACATCATTGGCGAGCTGCTTGGTGTTTTGGTTTCCGGTGGCTTTAAAGGCTTCATGAAGTCAGACCTGTCTGTGATTCCGTCTCTCAGAGTGGTTCGGTTGGCGTGCTGGACGCGTTGTGTGTAATTTATGTCACAGCGAGCGAGAGTCCTCTCTGTCCGGACGCAGATGTCAGCGTGCAGTTACATTCACACAACGATCAATAAGCAGATTTGGCTTTATTATTAAACAAAAAGTCGATCAGAGAGCCGACGTGTGCGACCCTCTGAGCCCGCCGCACAGGCTCGCCGTGTCACTAATTATTGATCTGGTTGTTGCACTTGACGGTTAAATGAGTGTTTGAGCTTAAAAACAGAAAGAAGTGGAGGCGGAGTGTCTCTCTAAAGGTTAGTGTGTCCATACTGAGCTCACTGTGGAGCCACGACGCCATGTTTGAGTCAAAGTGGGCGGGGCAAACCAACTTTCTCTGACTGCTTACTGTCAGCGAGGAGCTGCAGGAGAGTGACATTTATATCTGTATGTGAGGACAGGAGAGGAAAGACTCACAGCTGGAGACTTCTGCACAGTTTGGGACGGCTGTGTCCTGCATTGTTGTGTTAGCATGCTAATGTTAGCGCTCTTTAGTTAGCTCATAGCTTCACATTGTTGTGTTAGCATGCTAATGTTAGCACTCTTTAGTTAGCTCATAGCTTCACATTAGCTGTGTCCTGCATTGTTGTGTGTCTTGTTGAGAGAGTGGGGACTGACAGGCAGGAAAGGAGCCACATGTCAGATTCAAACCTGGGCTGCCCGCTTGGAGGACCCAAAGCCTCAGTACATTGGGCATGTGCGCCTACCGCTAGGCCCCCAGTGCCCACTGAAGCTTTGATAGTTAAAAGATAGAAACAGCGAGTGAAGCGATGTTCAAGCGATGTTCAAGCGATGTTGCGCACTTGTCGCGTCTTCCTCTCCAGCTCGCCATGTTTTCCGTACTAGTTTCCTGCTGCATTGGCGGGCAGGCAGGACAAACTCCACATTTGGGGAAAGTTTTCTGGATTTTTTTTTTTGCAATTTCAGAATCTGGAAGACTGGAAGACACTGAAACATGCAAATAACACCTCACATTAAAATCAGAAGAATACAATCACTCTCTCTCTCCTCGCCTCACAGCTGCCTTTGTGGCATTTGTGTCAGCAGCTGTGAAAAATTGCTTTGACATTTCCAACACATACAGCTTTCTGTGCAGCCGTTGACACCAGCATGGGGGCGAGCGCACGGAGGCGAGCAGCAGCAACACGCTCCACATCATGTATGTGGAGTGCATCAAAGCCTGCTGCAGAAACAATGGCCGCTGCAGCTGTGGGGCCGTGTTACATTCAGACGATGACTTCCTGCAGACATTGTTTCTTCAGCTTCAGAGCCTTCTTCCCCGAGCCGGTCCTGCACACGCCCCCCCTATCTGCCCACAGTCCAGCAGGCTAATAGGATGATAAGCGCCATTTGCTTGAGGAGATCTCTTTAGTTCTACCTAAATCCCTCCTAATTTGCTCATTTCGCCCACTTCAGTGAGACCCTTTGTTCACTCTAGGCGGGGATGAAAACGCTATTGCGTAATCAATCAGCTGTGTGCGATTGATCATTGCGTTCAGGCAGCGACTTTAATGGCCTCTCACACTTTCTCCCTGCACGGGGAATCGTTAATTCATGGAGCTTCTTCCTGCTTTCCCTTGCAGCCGCTGTGACCTTTGAACCTTTCCTTATAATATTAGTGAGTTATAAGCGTTTGATTCCTGCTGCCAGGTGTTTAGGACGAGAGCGCCTGGCTTAAAAGTGATGATGCGTCGTATTGGCTGCTTGTTCTGCTTATGGTGGAGGTGAAAAGTGGGCTCTTTGACTGCTTTCTTTAAATCCTCAGTGTACACACAGACGCTCTGCTGAAGGAGGATCACATACAGTTGTCTTCATGTGGCTGTTCGGTATGTTTCTCATAAGCCTCCTGGCAGAAATGATACAGAAACACGATTATGTCCCAGAACGCCAATTTGCTTTACAGACAGAAGTCTCTCATAAATACATAATTTAACTGCCTACACAAACACAAACACAAACACAAATCCAGGGAGGAAAGAGAGAGTCATAATCATGACCACAGTCAGCAGGTTTATTGATTATTCCTATACAGTTCACTTTCATAAGTGGGGGGGGGGGATCTTGTATTTCTCCTGTGATCTTGTAGTTCTCATGTGATCTTGTAGGATCTTGTAGTTCTTCTGTGATCTTGTAGTTCTCTTGTGATCTTGTAGTTCTCTTGTGATCTTGTAGTTCTCATGTGATCTTGTAGTTCTCTTGTGATCTTGTAGTTCTCTTGTGATCTTGTAGTTCTCCTGTGATCTTGTAGTTCTCCTGTGATCTTGTATTTCTCATGTGATCTTGTAGTTCTCCTGTGATCTTGTAGTTCTCCTGTGATCTTGTATTTCTCATGTGATCTTGTAGTTCTCCTGTGATCTTGTAGTTCTTCTGTCATCTTGTAGTTCTCCTGAGATCTTGTAGTTCTCATGTGATCTTGTAGTTCTCCTGTGATCTTGTAGTTCTCTTGTGATCTTGTAGTTCTCCTGTGATCTTGTAGTTCTCCTGTCATCTTGTAGTTCTCCTGTGATCTTGTAGTTCTCCTGTGATCTTGTAGGATCTAGTAGTTCTCCTGTGATCTTGTAGTTCTCCTGTGATCTTGTAGTTCTCCTGTGATCTTGTAGTTCTCGTGATCTTGTAGTTCTCATGTGATCTTGTAGTTCTCTTGTGATCTTGTAGTTCCCATGTGATCTTGTATTTCTCATGTGATCTCTTGTGTAGTTCTCTTGTGATCTTGTAGTTCTCCTTTAATCTTGTAGTTCTCATGTGATCTTCTAGTTCTCTTGTGATCTTGTAGTTCTCATGTGATCTTGTATTTCTCATGTGATCTTGTAGTTCTCCTGTGATCTTGTAGTTCTCATGTGATCTTGTAGCTCTCATGTGATCTTGTATTTCTCATGTGATCTTCTAGTTCTCTTGTGATCTTGTAGTTCTCATGTGATCTTGTATTTCTCATGTGATCTTGTAGTTCTCCTGTGATCTTGTAGTTCTCATGTGATCTTGTATTTCTCATGTGATCTTGTAGTTCTCCTGTGATCTTGTAGTTTTCCTGTCATCTTGTAGTTCTCTTGTGATCTTGTAGTTCTCATGTGATCTTGTATTTCTCATGTGATCTTGTAGTTCTCATGTGATCTTGTAGTTCTCATGTGATCTTGTAGTTT
The DNA here is from genome assembly GCF_963584025.1 of Labrus mixtus. NCBI lineage: Eukaryota > Metazoa > Chordata > Actinopteri > Labriformes > Labridae > Labrus > Labrus mixtus. The sequence goes on from NC_083627.1 coordinate 956,953, forward strand.
TCATGTGATCTTGTAGTTTTCCTGTGATCTTGTAGTTCTCATGTGATCTTGTAGTTTTCCTGTCATCTTGTAGTTCTCTTGTGATCTTGTAGTTCTCCTGTGATCTTGTAGTTCTCCTGTGATCTTGTAGTTCTCATGTGATCTTGTAGTTCTCCTCTGATCTTGTAGTTCTCCTCTGATCTTGTAGTTCTCTTGTGGTCTTGTAGTTCTTATGTAATCTTGTATTTCTCATGTGATCTTGTAGTTCTCATGTGATCTTGTAGTTCTCATGTGATCTTGTATTTCTCATGTGATCTCTTGTGCAGTTCTCATTTGATCTTGTAGTTATCCTGTGATCTTGTAGTTCTCCTGTGATCTTGTATTTCTGCTGGCGCTGGTGCACAGACTATATGGAAATTGGTACTTCATTTTGATCAGGACAGTTCCTGCAAATACTGCTTTGTCAAGAGGGGGCGCCAAAAATCGTCACAGACCAACAATGTCTCACAGGAGCTTTAAAGAAAATTACAGAAATAACAAAAACAGCTCATTGAAAGTGATTTTATCCAGAGCATTACGTGAACAGGACTGTCTAAATAAAGAGACAGAGCTGGCTTGTTGCAGAACACGTTTCAATAAGATGATGTAACTCCCTGACAACCCCAAAGGTGAGCACAATGTTCAGAAATAAGAAGAAAATATGGTTTTATGTTTGTTTAATGTGTGACTAATGAAAAAAGTTTGATTCTCCTTCACAGAATCTGAGAGTTTATTCTCAGATTTCTTTTCTTCTCACAGCAGGACGCGTCAGTAAAAGAGAAATGGCTCTCTACATTTATTCAGTCTGTTTCCATTGCCCCGACTGCTCGGCTGCAGTAAATACTAAACCGCACATGGAAGCTCCAACGCGCCCTCCTCAGTGTTCTCATCATTCTTTCTCTTTAGTTTGTTTTCAAGGCTCCTGGGCCGACAGCTCCTATTTTCTAACCTCCCGATAAAAATGACCTTGTGAGTTTGTGTGCATTCACGACGTGTCCTGTGTCCTGATTGGATAGGATCCGCTGTGATTATCTGTGTGAGGTAAATAATTCAGGTGCTCAGGCCGGTGTAGACGGACGCTCGCTCACTGGCTGCAGGGCAGATCCTCACTGGGAATATATTACAAACAAGAACTTTGGCTTTAAAAATATATATAATGCTATATAATGAGAACATGGTTTTATTTATGAACCAGCATCGTAGACGTGAACATACGGCCTCCCCAAGATACCGTCAGTATGATTCTCAAAAATTTAAACTGAACTCGTGTGGATTTTTTTTTCTCAGCGGCAAAACCTGTGACAAGGACAAAAAGCATCAGTGAGATTGGAGCGACTGGACGGTTTTGTTTGTCTCGCTTTAATTGAATACAGAACCTGTGAGACGATAACTTAATCTGTTTTCAATTTGTTTGATTCAGCGGATGGTTTTAGCCGAGCGGAGACGCTTTTTAGAGTCAAACTGAATTTATTTTACTGCTTTGGACTCACAACTTCCTGAAGGGTGTTTACTCGCTCTGATGTCTGAGGTGACTTTCAGTTGGAGCTTCTCAGGAGCTCCACTGGCCTCAGACAAAAACAGAAAAAACAAACCCATTATTCAACATGAGTCTGGTTCTGCTCCAGGTTTCTGGCATAGGCTGGGTCCTTTGTAGGCTGGGTCCTTTGTAGGTTGGGTCCTTTGTAGGCTGGGTTCTTGTAGGCTGGGTCCTTTGTAGGTTGGGTCCTTTGTAGGCTGGGTTCTTGTAGGCTGGGTCATTTGTAGACTGGGTCCTTGTAGGATGGGTCCTTTGTAGGCTAGGTCCTTTGTAGGTTGGGTCCTTGTAGGCTGGGTCATTTGTAGACTGGGTCTTTTGTAGGCTGGGTTCTTATAGGCTGGGTCATTTGTAGACTGGGTCCTTTGTAGGCTGGGTTCTTGTAGGCTGGGTCATTTGTAGGCTGGGTTCTTGTAGGATGGGTCCTTTGTAGGTTGGGTCCTTTGTAGGCTGGGTTCTTGTAGGCTGGGTCATTTGTAGACTGGGTCCTTGTAGGATGGGTCCTTTGTAGGCTAGGTCCTTTGTAGGTTGGGTCCTTGTAGGCTGGGTCATTTGTAGACTGGGTCTTTTGTAGGCTGGGTTCTTATAGGCTGGGTCATTTGTAGACTGGGTCCTTTGTAGGCTGGGTTCTTGTAGGCTGGGTCATTTGTAGGCTGGGTTCTTGTAGGCTGGGTCATTTGTAGACTGGGTCCTTTGTAGGCTGGGTTCTTGTAGGCTGGGTCATTTGTAGACTGGGTCTTTTGTAGGCTGGGTTCTTGTAGGCTGGGTCATTTGTAGACTGGGTTCTTGTAGGCTGGGTCATTTGTAGGCTGGGTCCTTTGTAGGCTGAGTCCTTTGTAGGCTAGGTCCTTTGTAGACTGGGTCCTTTAGGCTAGGTCCTTTGTAGGATGGGTCCTTGTAGGCTGGGTCATTTGTAGACTGGGTCTTTTGTAGGCTGGGTTCTTGTAGGCTGGGTCATTTGTAGACTGGGTTCTTGTAGGCTGGGTCATTTGTAGGCTGGGTCCTTTGTAGGCTGAGTCCTTTGTAGGCTAGGTCCTTTGTAGACTGGGTTCTTGTAGGCTGGGTCATTTGTAGGCTGGGTCCTTTGTAGGCTGGGTCCTTGTAGGCTGGGTCCTTTGTAGACTGAGTCCTTTGTAGACTGAGTCCTTTGTAGACTGAGTCATTTGTAGGTTGGGTCCTTGTAGGCTGGGTCATTTGTAGACTGGGTCTTTTGTAGGCTGGGTTCTTGTAGGCTGGGTCATTTGTAGACTGGGTCCTTTGTAGGCTGGGTCCTTTGTAGGATGGGTTCTTGTAGGTTGGGTCCTTATAGGCTGGGTCCGTTGTAGGATGGGTCCTTGTAGGTTGGGTTCTTGTAGGCTAGTTCCTTTGTAGGCTAGGTCCTTGTAGGATGGGTCCTTTGTAGGCTGGGTCCTTTGTAGGCTGGGTTCTTGTAGGCTGAGTCCTTTGTAGGCTAGGTCCTTGTAGGATGGGTCCTTTGTCGGATGGGTCCTTTGTAGGCTGGGTTCTTGTAGGCTGAGTCCTTTGTAGGCTAGGTCCTTGTAGGATGGGTCCTTTGTAGGATGGGTCCTTTGTAGGCTGGGTTCTTTGTGGGATGGGTCCTTTGTAGGCTGGGTCCTTTGTAGGATGGGTTCTTGTAGGCTGGGTCCTTATAGGCTGGGTCCTTTGTAGGATGGGTCCTTTGTAGGCTGGGTTCTTGTAGGCTGAGTCCTTTGTAGGCTAGGTCCTTGCAGGATGGGTCCTTTGTAGGCTGGGTCCTTTGAAGGACACTATCCTTTAAAGACAGTTCCAGAATCTGCTTGGTTGGTTCTTAGATTCTTTGGTTTCATTGGTGTCGACTGTATGTGATGAAATCTATTTCAGATTAACCAATAATCTAATTAACCAACCTCTTCTTCCTCGAGGAGCCCAGGGTAGTCAGCCCCCCCTCCGCCCCCCTCCCCTCCCCCCCACTACAACACCCATGCTTCGGAGCTGCTGCTTGTTTTTCAGCTCGTCTGCTTCTCTCTCTGCCTCCTCGTTTCTCTTTTTCTTCTGACAGCGAGAAAACTTCGAATGACAACAAGCGATGACTTAAAGGAGCTCTGTGTCCCTGAATCACCTGTGGCAAATCTTTCTCCTTCTTCTGAATTTACCTGCCGTCTGTCTTCTGACTGTCTCTCTGAGTCTGACTCCCTGTTTTTTTTTGTTATTCTCGGTCTGTCTCTCAGACTTGATTTATCTGGAGGAGAGTTTTTCGCTGAGCTTGCAGGCTCTTTTTTGAGCGACGCCCTGTTTCACATTCACAGAGAAGCACATTGCCATGCTTGTTTGGGTGTTTAGAGAGTACAGTTTTGTCTCTGCGTTTCTCAGAGTCATCCTGCATGAGGATTCAAATGTCTTCAGATGATGCACTTATTGACAGCTGGTCAGACATGGCTGTCACAGAAAGCTAAAAGTGTGGAGGCTTTTTGTGATATTCCTGTTTTTATATTGTTGTGGTAAAGAGCTAGCCCACGTTAGCGTCTTAGCTTGTCTTGGGCTTAAAGGACCAATGTGTAGAGAGTGAAATGATAAAGGTATCTTACTATCTGATCATTAAGGAAACATGTTGAAGTGCTGGCTTCTCTGACAACAATGCAGCAGTCAGTATGTCCTCCTTCTAACTTTAGATTCTGCTCCTGAATGCTCTGGATTTGTTTGGACCAGAGAAGGTAGACGCTTTTAAGACACGCCCCCATACGGCCGTTTTGGACGCCTCTCGGTTTGCCAGATATGAGAGCAGTTATCAGGTCAACAGGTGTTGCAGCGATGGAAGCGGTCAAGAGAAGTGGTTCAGATAGAAGTGATTGTACCCGACCTAAAAAGCCTCTGCATGTTTCTAATAAGCTCCACGAGCAGAAACGTGCTCAAACTAGGATCAATATTGGAGATGCTTTTGAAAAATGGAGAGAGGTTAGAACACAGAAAGGTTTACAGACCCATGCAGAGCTGGATAAACACTGAAGCTTCAGAGTCCACCACATGGTGACCTGTGTGAGCATCGACTCTAGAGAGGAGGGGGGGGGGTAGACAGCTCTCTATGATGTTTAGAATTTAGACTGCAGTACCCATTTTAAACACTAGGGGTCAGAGTTACATACTGCTACATTTAATGTAACTTCGGTTTAATTGGAAGAAACTATTTTAGTATCTAAATAATTTGTATTTCTCCGAAGCTTCTCTTTCAGATTAATTAATTTTAATTATTCAGGTTTTATTAAGAGTCCAATGATATCACAAGCTTATAAAATGTTCTTCACTGCTGCATCTTAACCCTTTAAAGGATGGAGCCGGCCGTTGGTCCTCATGGACTGAGTGCAGTATTCAAACACAGCCTGAGGGTTAATGCATAAATAATTGAACCCTGTTTGATATTCTTCACTCTGAGTTATTTTACTCTGAGAGCAGCCTGCATGTTGTGGTACATGGTGTGCTTTAAATCTTCATTGTGAGGCTGTTTTAATGATCACGCTGCGTCCTTGAGTTTTGGCTTCGTTTTTCGGTGTTGCACCTGAAATGTGATTCTGCAGAGCTCCATGCGACAGTTGTATTGTTGATTCAGAGCAGATTTAGATGTGATGAAGCCATAAAAGGCCAGTTACATCACCTGCCAGCTTGCTCATCATTAGTGTTAATCCTGCTGGCGTCGTGTACTGGCGAGGAAAGTGGTGGTCAACACGCCGCAGCTGCAGCTAATTGGCTGCGGTGGGAGTCACGGGGGGAAGGAGGGGGAGCGCTGGTTTTAGGTAGACTGGCACATGAACAGGGAGTGAGATGAGTTCTGAATTTGAAGTAGAGGGAGGAAATAAATTAATGAAATCTGTTTAGCAGATCATCTCCTGTAGGAGATCGCCCCTCGTCCTCGTCTGTTCCACACGCTGGAGTTATGAAAGGCTTTGTTCATTATTGTCTCCAGGATGCAGTTACACGTCTGATGTCAGAGCCGTGTTTACATGGACGGGACGGCCGGCTCCTCCCCTTGTGTATAAAAGCTGTTTTAGTCAAGAACTAGAGAGAAGAAGAAGAACATACTCACTGATTATTTGGATGTTAGTAAGAGTTTTTAGATCACGCTCATTCTGTGTCAGTTTACATGAAATGTGAAGCTACGAGCTAACTAAAGAGCGCTAACATTAGCATGCTAACACAACAATGCAGGACACAGCTAATGTGAAGCTACGAGCTAACGAAAGAGCGCTAACATTAGCATGCTAACACAACAATGCAGGACACAGCTAATGTGAAGCTACGAGCTAACTAAAGAGCGCTAACATTAGCATGCTAACACAACAATGCAGGACACAGCTAATGTGAAGCTACGAGCTAACTAAAGAGCGCTAGCGCTTACACATAAATAAATCATAAATCAAGTATATCCTCAGTAAATATTTCTTAGTCATGACTGTCTAAAACGAGTGAGAAGCAGTTTAAAAAAGTGGATAGCTCTCGTTTCAAACATCGTCTGAACCTAAACTAACCTCCATCACTTGATTCCGTCTGTGTCAGGGAGCTCGGTGCGTTCAGGCCGCCTGAGCTCAAATCAAACGGTTTCAGTAGAAATCAGCACTGAGTGATGAATGTTTCTGTCTGCTGCACAAACACGACCAGCTCTGAACGTCAGTCTCTGTATCTCCATCTCTGCATTACACCTTCTCACCTTTCATTTCCTCTAGACTCAGAGTACTCAAGTGGACTCTCGTTTAAACTCCACAGTAAATGCAGATCACAATCTTTTGAATCCCACTTCTCCGACTCCAAATGAGCAAACGCCTCTGCGCTGTCGATTCCAGCTTGATGTTTTTATCATGAACACCATCATATCTGTCTGCGGCCTCCTTCCTCCTGTCCTACATCTCGTTTCCCCCCAGAGATCCAGGAGAACTTTTTTAAAAACATTCTCAAACTTTTCAAACCGCTTGAGATCTGCTGCAAATGAAAAGTTTTGAGTAGAAATCCTGCAGAAGTAGAACCACAACTTATGAAAGAATCGATACATCGCTGAAAGCCGTCATCGTGATGAAACCATTAGTAAAAAAAACACTTCTTAGAGGTACAGGAGGAGGGTGAGCATCAAAGCTCGTCTTATAAACTTGTAAAGGAGTACAGCGTGATTTCAGCGTGCGGGCGGTGAGGGTCAGAGCGGTCCCATGGGTCAGAAACACATCACATTCATATCCCTAAAGACGTTCAGTTTCTGGTTCTCCTGTAATGAAACCTCCGAGCAGACGTCCTGGATGACCCCGCAGAGAGGGGGAACTATTTATTTTATAATATCAGTCTGACTTTGAACAACAAGGTCAAACCTTTCCTAATGTGTCGACCTTCAGGAAACACTTCCTGAATATTAATGAGAGTCTCTGAAACCCGCATCACAATCCTTCCAATCCAGACAGTCTGACGAGTTTCATGTTGGTGAGGTTTATAAAAAAGCCCTAATTGTGAAACCTGTTTGCTTTTCAATGTTCTTTACAAAGACAGACAGACTGAGGCTGTGGCTCAGTGGTAGAGTCGCCCTAAATGTCCACATAGTGCGCACAGCGGTCCGTCAGCACTGTGCTTTTGCTCCGTCGGACTTCAGAGGATATTAGATCAACTTTAGGTTCAATGATACATCCTCATGTTACCGACACAAAGCAGACCTGCTGATACAGACTGAGTGAGGATCCAGTCTGTGTGCACTCTGCTCTGGTACGGCTGTGTGCACCCTCGTCCGTCAACACCCACAGTCAGCTGGAGTGCGGAGACAAAGGAGTGCCCGCTGTAATTTTACAGATTCACTTGTGAAAGTGCAAAATAATACGATGTGAAACTGTATAAAACCATTTTTTTTTGCCTTTATTGGAGAGATAGGACAGTAGAGTCGGAAATCTGTGAGAGAGAGAGAGAGAGGGGAATGACATACGGGAAAAGAGCCACAGGCCGGATTTGAACCCGGGCCGCCCGCTTTGAGGACTACAGCCTCCATACATGGGGCACGCACACCAACCACTGAGCCACCAGCGCCCCAAGAAGAAGTTATAACACATACACAAACACATTGTTCTGAACCGTCAAAACGGAGTGTTTTATTCTGAAAATAAACCGGATGTTTTGATGTTGTTTCGGTTTCTGACTTCCTGTCCCGCTCTTTTCTGTGGTACATTGATGCTCCACGCTCATCCTGCAGAAACAGAAGCTTTGTGTATCAGACCGAACACGCATCAGGTGTACTTTAAGTTTTAGTCTTCTTGACCTTGGAGTCTCCTTTGAGGTCAAACTGTTGTCTGTACCTCACTGCATCTTTATTTATGTTTTTCTTTGTACGAGCTGCTCCAAACCTATTTCCCCCGAGACGGATTGATGAAGTCGTTTGAATCTGACAGAGTCTTTGAAGTTTACCTGCCATCGGGTGGAACCTGATTCTGGGGATTTTTATTCTGAATGAAAGATTAAAAAAAAAAAAAAATCACTTCTGCCAGGGGAGGATCTCTCTCCCTCTTTGTGACACCGGACAGCGGACGCCGAGGTTCAGCAGCAAACTCATCCGTGTCGGCTTCAAACACCTGCCGAGTTTGGCGGCGTCCAGCTGCAAGGTCACGCTGCGAGTCGACGCCGGCGCCTGATTGCCAGAGACAGAATCATTCGCTTGGCTCTTGTCCTCGCAGCCCGTCCAGAGCGCTGCTGTAACGTTCCTCGAATGAAGTGAACTCTATCTGTAAACATGCAGGATTCTAGTTTTGTGACGGAGGCAGCACGTGAGTTTTCTGACTTCTGTCCCCGTTTTTCTTTCTATGTTTCGTCATGATGACAACATTAACTCCAACATTAAGACTCGTCCTGCGTCTGCCTTTAGGGAACAAACGGCTTAATTACACTGTTCCTGTGATGCAGTCTGCAGCAGGGATCCTCTCGCTTTACATTGTGCTGCAGATGTTCAGTGATGACGGGGGATACAGTGTTTACATTTGTTTGGAGGAATGGTCAAAGGTTTGTCTCAGCGCTCGTATTATTTTATTTTGCACTTCCCGGGCCACCATAAGCATCTTTTTTTCTTCCTGGTTTTGGTCATGTTGGTCTCCTTCTCCACTGAATCTGATTTAATGTTTGATCTGTTTGGAGACATCTTTCCACCCTCAGGTGATCATTTTATGGCAGCAGGAGTATTATCATGTTCCCGGGGCTCTGAACTTTATGTTTCTTGTAATGCTGCAGATTTTAAGAGTTTGGACACGTCAAGCCAAAAAGGCCGGCCATGAAATGTTAAAGCCCTGCACGCCCTCTAGGACTGGCCCCGGCAAACTTTGAAAGCATTCCCTTGAACGCTGCTGCTGCTGCCGCTTGGTTCCCTTTTACGTTAAAGTGTGCAGATAAAGTTCCAAATCCCAAACCCTTTGTTTTGTGAAAGTGCTAATTGCCTGTGCTCGAGCACATGAGTTCCCCATCAGTGTTTGTGGTGAGTGTGAACATCGAGCACAAAGCCTCCCAGATTCAGAGCACAGTCCTAATTAGTGGAGCGGTGCTGCAGATCAGTGGACGGCTGTTTAGCAGGGAAGCGACTTCTCCTTAGGGGATGATCAGACGGGAACGACTGGGCCGATATTAGACAAAAAGAGCATTTGCACTTTGCTTCCAAGGAGACCAATGACAACTTGATGATTGTTTGGGGTTCGTTTACTCCTCTGGCTGATGAAGCTTGGGGATGTTGTGTATTTCTCTTTATTCATGCACTTCTCTTCTTTTTTTATCATCGACTCCATTTGCGGTTGAATGCATACGTCACCTAATCGTGCGACAGTATGTCGTGCATCATGTGGAAATTGGTAGAAACTTAAATATTTCAATCAGCGATACCACATTACCTGATACACCTCGGAGGCTGACACTAAAATCCTGAGAGAGGTGGGGCACGGCCAAGCAGTAACCTCCTGAATTTATTTTAATGTTTTTTGTGTCTTTGTCTTTTGTTTGTTTATTTATTAAGGATAAGAGTTTTGTAAGAATTTGCATAATTAGTGAGTCACCACAGCTCTTGAAACATGCTAATTATCTTCATTAGAATAGGTCGAGTTTCCTGTTGTTGGTCGTGTTTGCTGGTTCTTCTGGCGCAGCCGTCGTGGTTGCTAGGTGACGGGGGGGGGGGAGCTTAGTAATGAAAGGGTGAGAGCAGGAACAGGTGGTGATGCAAACAGGAAATGTAAAGACTTCTTCAGGGTCAGGCTGAGCGGACGATGCATGCTACATCTAAAATAATTCACATCTGCAGAATCCACAAAGCCCCCTGCTGGCCGACTGATGCCAACTCAGATCTTTGTGTCGGCACCAAATTGGAGCCAATTAAAAAGTTGGTTCCCCAATCTAATAATTTCAGCATACCTACAGACTGTAAATAAGCGGTAAGTGTAGACACCTTGGCGTCACCCGTTGAGTTTAGGATAAAAGTTTCAAAGCCTTGAGTTTGGCTTTACGGCTGCCGCCATGTTTTGGAGCCAGCGTTGACCATATTTGGACAAAAGACTGGAGCTCAAGTGAAGTCAGGGAATATATGATGCTAACTCATCAACAGGTTAACTGGATAGCAAGGAGGGTGTTTGATACAGAATGAGAGTCCAGTTGTTGGTATCTATCTGAGACTAGGGGGTCATAACCGTAAGAGGCCGGGTCTGCTGCCTGATCTGGTCTCCTGTCGTCTAAGTTGACAAAACTGCACAGAACAGGGCGCTGGGAGAGTTTAGTCCAAAACAAACCAGGATTTGTATCTCACTTCAAACCGCCGACCCATCCACCCTCCCCCGTCCCCCTCCCCCGTCCCCTGCTGCTCTGTGATATCAAAGCTGTTGTCACTTTTTGGCTCTCGTTCAGACGGACCTTTTTAAAGTTTAATGATACACGTTGCCTGCTTTGTGTTTTTCTAAACCTCTGTGTGATGTTATTGCTCGTTGTGTATTCATGTGTCGTTATTTTTTTGGGTGATATGGAGATTTCCAATCTGGAAGCGACACCTGAACACATCATCATGTCAGACAAACCAGGGTGACACGCACCAACATGCCAATTCTCACCGCCTGGTCGACTCATAACTGAAGAGTATGAGTCCCCTTTGAAGACCTCTGCTTTCTCTCCCAAAACAGTCATGACTTCTAGGGGCTGTGGCTCAGTGGTACAGAAGGTCGAGGGTTGGATCCCCAGCTCCTGCAGCAACATTTCCGATGTGTCCTCAGGGAGACTCCTAACCCAGAAGTGCTCCCACTGCTTCATCAGCGGGCGTATGAATGTTGATTGCAGCCTCTACCATCAGTGTGTGAATGTGTAGGTGTGACCTGCGGTGTCAGAGCGTGTTGAGTCGTCAGAAGACGAGAAAAGAAATATACAATCTCAGGTCCATTTACCATCTCTACTTTTCCTTTACTCCCCATGGTGATACTCGGATGCTTTATGCCGTTGATGATCTGCTCTAAAACAGCAGGAGAAGCAGGAGAAGCCGTGTTTGCAGCAGGTTCTGCAGACTTTGAAGATCAAGGAGCTCACCTGCAGGCGAACAGGGGCGCTGGCAGCTCAGACGCACCGCAGGGGGGCTGCCGGGTTGGATACGACTTGTTGCAAGCAGCTGCCGTTATTGGTGGTAATTATCGGTGCCAGGTTGAGTTCTCGCCAGAAAAAAAAAATAGAAACAGAGTGAAGCTGCAGACTGTGCACACGCTCGGTGTGACGGCCTCCCGAGAGGCAGACGAGGTGTATATCAATAAGTGACATTAATGAAATGGGGCGCCGTGGCGTCTGTAATGACGAGTATCTGATCTGCTTTTAATGCTGCTGTGATCTTCATTCAATAACAGCTCTGAGAAATTGAATCTTCCCTCTGCTCAGCGGGGCCTCCTCTGTGTTAAACCTGCACCTGTCAGCCCGTACACACGGCCGCCTTTCTTTCTTAATATCGCCGCAATCAGCTGATCTGCTGCGGCCGCGCTCAATCTGCAGCAACGCGTTCACAGCTCAGATTAACTCTGCAAAATGCAATCGACGAAACACGGGCTGTTTTTTTTTTACTTGTCTTATCCTCTCGCCGAGTCTTTTGACAGGCTCGTAAATAATGCAAGGCGACTCTGCGGTGATAACCGGCTGTGAGGCGAGCACGCCGTACAGCAGCGTGCAAACACTTCTTCTGTTTTCTTTTATATCTCTTCGTATATCTCTTTGTTGAGCTCCTGGAGTTTGGGCTTGTTCCAGCTGGGGTTAAATCCACTCTCAGACACTCGCTCTCCCCTCGACGACATGCTGTGGGTGTCATACATTTACAGTTCACACCTCGCTCGCTGCTCGAGGAAGCACGCAGGCGGACGAGTGTTGGGAGGTTTTCTGCACTCCATTTGGGGCGAGCTGTTACCTCGAACATGCGAGCACACACACAGAGTGATGATGATGCCTGCAGCCTTACAGTAGGACGCTGTGTCCATGAATTAATGACACTGTTACTTTCTTTGACTTCCTGTTGGTCGATCCGACGCCGTGATGGTGCACACAGGCCGCCGTCCTCGCTCAGAATGAATAACCTTGCCGCTTATTGATTTTTGCTCTCTGTTTCTAAGTCCTGTGCAAACACCTGGACAGAAGCTCTCTGTGTGGGCTGACAGAGCTTTCACTCAGCAGAGGACTTTGTGAAGGAGCTGCACTAACGGCTGCCGTTGGTAAAATAAAGGAGGGACTCTTACACAAGTAAGGGTTTTGTAAAAATGTGTTTTTCTGTTTTTTTATGCGCATTTAAGGCGTGACACTCGGTGAGCAGCTAAGATTCATGTTTCATAGAAGAACACCAATGTACTTAACATCTCGTTAGTAAGTTGAAGCCAAGAGGCAGCCTCTTGCTGAGGAGACCTGCAGTACCTCAAGTGTCCACTTGGCTCTAAAAGTCCAGGAGTCTCTTAAACAAGTCATTAGCACTCTTCAGCAAATAAAATGCATTTTTAACAGAGTAGTATTATGTTAAACTTTCACAAATCATGGTTGCTATTTTATTTTATTTTATTTAACCGACTCGAGTCCTAGTCCTGTGACTGGAGTCTCTGGAGTCCTAGTCCTGTGACTGGAGTCTCTGGAGTCCTAGTCGTGTGACCGGAGTCTCTGGAGTCCTAGTTCTGTGACCGGAGTCTTAGTCCTGTGACTGGAGTCCTAGTCCTGTGACCGGAGTCTCTGGAGTCCTAGTCCTGTGACCGGAGTCTCTGGAGTCCTAGTCCTGTGACCGGAGTCTTAGTCCTGTGACTGGAGTCCTAGTCCTGTGACCGGAGTCTCTGGAGTCCTAGTCCTGTGACCGGAGTCTCTGGAGTCCTAGTCCTGTGACCGGAGTCTTAGTCCTGTGACTGGAGTCCTAGTCCTGTGACCGGAGTCTCTGGAGTCCTAGTCCTGTGACCGGAGTCTCTGGAGTCCTAGTCCTATGACTTGGGTCCCCACTGCCAATGACGGGAAAGGAATAAATAGCTTAATAATATTTTGAGTGTCCGCACATGTTTACAGTTAGAGAATGTAAACACCTGAAAACAACAATAATAAATACAAATCAAAAGTTTAAAAAAAAGATTGTTTTTCTTTTTCTGGGGAACGCCACAGGGCGCCACAGGGCGCCGCTGGAGAGGGGTGACCCGGCTCTGGAGCCGCTGGGTTCCCGACCAACCCAGACTAGAAGACGCTGCACGCTGCAGTGTGGTTTGCAGGAGGTCGATTAACTTCATTTACTGCAGAGCGTCCGCCTGCTGTCTGCTCGCCATGTTCCAGCCTGTCTGAACGAGGCTTTGTGCCGCCTGTTTGTATGCAAATGTAACCTCCTCCGAACGAAGGCGTGCACATAACGTGTTACTTACAGTTTGAGCCGGCGTGACCAAATTAAATCCCCCTCATCAGAAGCGGACAGATGGGTCACGTTAGGAACGCTGACGCCACTGTTTGTAGGTAAAGCAGGTGTCACCGACTGAAGCTAACACAAAACACATTGTAAAAAAGATGCCTTAATCCTCTCCGGCACACACACACACACACACACACACACACACACAGACACACACACACACAGACACACACACACACACAGACACACACACAGACACACACACACACAGACACACACACACACACACAGACACACACACACACAGACACACACACACACACACACACACACACAGACACACACACACACACACACACACACACACACACAGACACACACACACACACAGACACACACACACACACACACACACACACACACACACACAGACACACACACACACACACACACACACACACACACACACACAGACACACACACACACACACACACACACAGACACACACACACACACACACACACACACACACACTCACAGACACACACACACACACACACACACACACACACACACACACACACACACACACACACTCACACACACACACAGACACACACACACACACACAGACACACACACACATTCACACACACACACAGACACACACACACACACACACACACACACACACAGACACACACACACACACACACACTCACACACACACACACACACACACACACACACACACACACACACACAGAAACCCACACACACACACACACACACACACACACACACACACAGAAACCCACACACACACACACACAGAAACCCACACACTCACACACACACACTCACACACACACACACACACACACACACACACACACACACACACAGAAACCCACACACACACACACACACACACACACACTCACACACACACACACACACACACACACACACACACACACACACACACACACACACACTGCATAATCCTCTCTGGCGCTCTTTGTCACCTTTACCATCTGGTTCAGCTGTGATGGCGAGCCAGCCGGCTGCCGACACGGCCGTTGGAGAATCTTCAAGGATGTGGTCTGTGGTTGGGCCGCTGCCGCCAGGGGAATGCCGGGCTTTCACCCTGCATCCGGTGGAGGCGGGTCAGGGCAGGACTTGGCTCCAGCTTCCACAGCTGCTGGGACGGCCTGAGTACGGTATTTACTGTTCAGAATAACAACTTTCTTATGGATTCAGAAATGAAATGGAACAAATAACACACTCAGTGAGGCTTCAAAAACCCAAATTCACTAAGAGATGGAGTCCAGCCATGATGTTGCAAATGCAATAAAAAAAATGAAAAAATAAAAAAGGTTTTATCTTAACCTTACCTGCAGGGTGTCTTTGTTTGTAGTTGTCGTTATTTTTTTTTAATGCTATTTCTTTATTCTGTAATGTGCCAAAAAATTTCAATAAAAAATAAGTTAAAAAAACCCCCAAAACTTTCATTCAGGCCATTTGTTTAGCTTTGTCAAGCTACCGCACGCTAGCTCAAGCTAATCACCTTTCTGTCCAACAGGAAGTAGACCAACTCCACGTCCACGGGTAAAAGACAACACAAGGTTCACCCTCGTTTTTAGAACGAGCTTTATCCACTTGGTGTTTCTCCTCACTCTCATTATATTTTCTCTTCTTTGCTGCTACGTCCACGTCCGTCATATTCACCGCTTTGAATCCCGTCCAATCCAATCGTCCTAAGTCTCTGACTAGACTCTTCTCCTCTGTCGCCCCCCGGTGGTGGAATGAGATAACAAACTCCATGTGATCTGCAGAGTCCCTCTGCACCTTTAAGAAAAAGCTAAAGACCCAGCTCTTTCATGAATACCTACTAACTTAATGATGATGGTCTCCATATTATTGATGATGATGATGGTAATGACGATGGTTTTTGTTTGATAACGACATAACGATAAGATGGTTTCTATACTGATTAGAGCTCTCAAGAACTGCCCTCAATGTTGTGCTTTGCCTCTGGTCACTTCCTGTCAGCACCTGTGTGTCCAATCAGACTCAAAGCTGATCGTTTGCTCTTACTGACATTATTCACTTTTTTCTAGATCCTTGCTTGTGTTGTTCTTACTCTCTGATGTACGTCGCTTTGGATAAAAGAGTCTGCTAAGTGAATTGTAGATTTGTAGTAGAATTGAATTGTATCCACTCCAAAACTCACCTTTGGCATTTTTCTGGGATTTCTATTTGCGGCGGTTTCTCTGTGTGCAGGTAAACACCAGATCCTGAATATGATCAGAACCAGGAGGAGACTCAGAACCCGGGTCCTCAGGTCCACATGTCAGGCTGTGTTTAAACACTCAGACGTTAAGCTTGAGGGGATTTTTTTATCTGCACGGTCCAGACGAGACAACACATTCCCAACTCTCAGTCCGCTCTGTTTACTTTTCAAAAGCTCGCCTCATTGGATGATGTCGCCTCATCCGGGGATTCAGGTCCGGACAGAGTGTCCACGGCGCTCTGTGAAGAGAACCACCAGCTGCTCCTATTCAAACACGGGTGCCTGGAGGAGTCCGTTTGGCAGCGTCCGGCCCTCTGACGGCTTCTTCTCTGACACATGTGAACATAAGAGGGCC
>NC_083627.1:977986-995486 GCF_963584025.1 Labrus mixtus
CCTCTCTCTCTGTCTCTCTCTCTCTCTCTCGCTCTCTGTCTCTCTCTCTCTCTCTCTCTCTCGTCCTCTCTCTCTGTCTCTCTGTCTCTGTCTCTCTGTCTCTCTCTCTCTCTCTCGCCCTCTCTCCCTCTTTATCCCCCAAATGTGAATCTTATGCTTCCTCACCTTGACTTTTCTTCCCCCCGCCCGCCTTCGCCTCACCCACCCACGGCAACGTCTCTTAAATTTCAATTAAGGTAATGACCACAGAAAATGGCAGCTGTAAGGTCAGAGCGAGCCTTTGTTAATTACTTTGAAGACGCTGCAGGAGACAGAAGAGCTCCGAGCGTCTCATTAATCTCTTCCCTCGCTCGCCCGCTCGATCTGTAGCGACATCTCCGCTGCAACAAACTCAGCTTTTTTAGCTTTAAGTACGAGGCGCTCGTTTCGCCGAGTAAGCAGTGGAGTTTTAGAAAGTTTCTGAGAGAGAGCTCAGTGAGGGGAAACTCCAGCGTGGGTGTTCACAGGCTTCATTAGCGTGTGTTAGCTTTAGTCTAATTGTCTTTCACATCTCCGTCCTGGTCACAGCGGCATTTTTTTAAACATGTAAACAGTAATCAAACCTTTAACTTCCCGTGTAGTCTGATTCTGTTAACGTTCAAACCCCACTGTTATATATTGGATCATGGACGACATTGTTCCTTGAAATCAAAACTGATGAGTCATCAAAACATTCACCCCCCGTACAGTGTGTGTCCATCGAGACATGAGCTAATCACACCTATTTGGTTTTTTGAACCAGGCTGTAAACATGTTAATCTCTGCTGTAAAAACAGGCTTTTTAGAATGGGTGTGTATGTGACTTCCTGTGCTTCTGCAGCCAGCCTCTAGTGGACACTCCAGGAACTGCAGGATTTACACTTCAGCATCGGCTTCACTTCTGAGGATGCCGCTTGCTGAGAACACACCAAAGACGCTCCACAGCCGGTAAAACCCTCCACTCCCTCTCGTCCTCCCAAGTTATCACACTTTTCAAAACAATCGCTGTGACAAACCGAATTTTACTGACGACCTACGAGGAGCGGGGTGTGAGATTTAAGGTGAAACTTCTGCCTTTATTGGAAAACTACTAAAATGTCAGTAGAGCTTAAAGGATCCACTTCACCATGTTTCTCTAACACTAACATTAGTCCGTCTACAAACCCGTCAAAGATGATGAAAACCCATCCTCTCCGTCTTTGACACAAAGTCAGCTCCCGTCTAACCCTCAAAGTTGCATCGATTATTGCAACTCTCTACTGGCAGGTCTTCCTACAGTCACTATCAAACCTCTGCAGATGATAGAAAACTCAGCAGCACGACTGGTCTTCAACCTTCCTAAAAGAGCACATGTCACTCCGCTGTTCATCTCCTTACACTGGCTCCCAGTTACTGCTCGCATCGAATTTAAAACTCTGCTGCTCGCTTACAAAACAGACACAGAAACGTCTCCTCCTTACTTTAACTCTCTGATCCAGGTCTACACTCCCTCCCCCCCACTACACTCTGCCAATGAAAGGCGTCTGATCCAACCTTCACTACAGGGTCCTAATCCAATGTCCAATCAGACTCAAAGCTGATCGTTTGCTCTTACTGACATTGTTCCCTTTTTTTCTAGATCCTTGCTTGTGTTGTTCTTACTCTCTGATGTACGTCGCTTTGGATAAAAGAGTCTGATAAGTGAATTGTAGAGTTGTAGCGGTGGAAAGACTTGATCTGTGTCGGGGAAGAAGTCAAAGATCGTTCACTTTTTAAAGCGTAGAAACTCATTCACACACACCTTTATCATGTGACCCTTCATTTTTGGGGAATAAAAGACCAGTGGAGGCGAGCCCACACATCCTCCGCTCTCTCCCTCGCTGCACGTCTCATTAACAACCATCAAGCTCTGTTCCCTGTGACAACCTCACACACACGTTGAGTCATGGACGATGTAGCGACACAGTCAGGCTTGTTCAGTCTTCATAGAGCTGTCAAGAAGCTCCCCGTCCTCGTGTTTCATTGTTCCCCCTCCGGACGCCTCCTGAGGCGTTCAGGAGCAGGCCGCTCGGATGGGAAAACAGAGCTTTGTGAGGAATCTTCACTTCATTTGCATTTTGCCTTAAACCTCTCTTGCACACGTTTAAAGCCGAATGTTTGAGTTTTAAAATGACCTCGTTGCTCTGTTACTAAAAGCACAACAATTAGAACGGCAGCCGCTCGTTTCTTTGCGTCTGAACAGCGGCGGTCTCTGCAGCTCGTTCTCTCTCTCCTGCTGCTGAAGTCACATCTCAAACTGCTTGTTGTGATGTTTCTGACTGATTGGCTTTTTTTAGACCTGCAGAGAAACTGAATCAGTCTTTTATTCGGCAGAAACTTCACAAATTTACATGATGAGCGGTGCCCCGCAGGGCGGCAATCAGCCCTTTTATACGTGGAATCAAGACAAGAAAAGGCGACTTAAGCAGAAATGACTTAATTGGCTAATTGCGCTGCGTACAAAGCGTTAGAGCGGTCGACTCGCGGTGTAAGAGGAGCTGTCAAAGTGTTAGAGGCTGCGGGGATGAAATGTAAGGATTTAAAATATGTCTTTTTTCATGCAGGTTGTGGGGGGGAGAAGGGGGGGGGGCGTTGATGTTACAGGAAGAGGAGACCTCGTTCTCAAAGCTAACCGCTCTTTTGTGAGGACTTCACCAAAAGTGCATAAATCAGCCGTCCTGCTCGACTAAAAGCCTTTTTATGACTTCCAGGGAAATGGTCTTGGACTCAGTCAGCAGTTTGAGAGCACGACGGGGTCGACGGTTAGTGAAGATGTAAGACGGAGCGTTTAACACCTGCAGCGCCACTTGTGCTGCTTTCACTTCTCAACAGCAGTAAACTCAGTAATCAGGACGTGTTAGCATCTCGTTTGGGGATTCTGTGGTTTTTTAAGGTTTTTGCATCTGTCTCAGCCACAATCTCAGAATCTCAGTCTTTCATCGGCTGATAGAGGATGAGCTGGTGTTTTATAGAATACTGCTACTCATCAAGCTGTGCTACCACGCTGCTCTGTGCAGTTCAGGGAGCATTATTTGATCTACTGATTTCTGCTACCCCTAAAATGTTTCATGAAGTTTCTTATAGAGTCCCAAAACGTGCTTCCTGTTCCCTTAAACGAGGAATGATCGACATGTTCCACATAAATAAATCATAAAGTCTGTCCTGTGTAAATGTGTCTCTGAGTCCTGACTGTCTACAATGAGGGAGAAGCTCGAGTCCCGCTGGCTGTGTTGTTGTCAGAGCCGTGTTTACATGGACGGGACGGCCGGCTCCTCCCCTTGTGTATAAAAGCTGTTTTAGTCAAGAACTAGAGAGAAGAAGAAGAACATACTCACTGATTATTTGGATGTTAGTAAGAGTTTTTAGATCACGCTCATTCTGTGTCAGTTTACATGAAATGTGAAGCTACGAGCTAACTAAAGAGCGCTAACATTAGCATGCTAACACAACAATGTGAAGCTACGAGCTAACTAAAGAGCGCTAACATTAGCATGCTAACACAACAATGCAGGACACAGCTAATGTGAAGCTACGAGCTAACTAAAGAGTGCTAACATTAGCATGCTAACACAACAATATGAAGCTATGAGCTAACTAAAGAGCGCTAACATTAGCATGCTAACACAACAATGTGAAGCTACGAGCTAACTAAAGAGTGCTAACATTAGCATGCTAACACAACAATGTGAAGCTACAAGCTAACTAAAGAGCGCTAACATTAGCATGCTAACTAAAGAGCGCTAACATTAGCATGCTAACACAACAATGTGAAGCTACAAGCTAACTAAAGAGCGCTAACATTAGCATGCTAACACAACAATGTGAAGCTACGAGCTAACTAAAGAGCGCTAACATTAGCATGCTAAAACAACAATGCAGGTCACAGGTTATTGCAGCTCGAGATGAGGAGGATTTTGTCCGCTGCTTGTGCCTGACTCCTTCTTGTGAATGTGAGGGGAGGGGGGTCAGAGGTGTTGCTGGAGGAGAGCGGAGGCTGCAGAGAGAATCACTCCCATGATTCCCCGCCAGCCTCCACATCATCTTTCGTTATTGTTTTGATTGAGAGCGCCCTGGTGGTGGAATTCACATCCTGTGCGTTTAACGGAGCAGCGCCCGCGTCTGCCTCTGAAGCGATGGAAGATATTTGCACTCGAGACGCTTGATGATGGTTTTTTTTAGCTGTCGGCTGAGAACAAGCGATGAATTACGGAGACTAAAGTGGATTTTCTCCTGGTTTGACGTCAACAATGAACAATAAAAACATTCACTCAGAGCTGCTTAATGAGAACAGACTCATTCAGAGGGTCTTCACGGGGAGTTTGGACCCCCTGCAGGTGCTAAAGGCTTCGGGGGGGGGGGGGGTCCAACGATTATTTAATGAGTGTGAGAAATTAAATTTCTAATGTGGACTCATTTCCTGTTTGCGCCTCACATAATGAGGCCAAGCAGCCTGTAGGCTTTCTCCTCTAATAATCCAAGAGTCATCACCAGAGATTAGGTTTTGGGGTCTTGTTCCGTTGGGGTCACATGCAGCTGCTGGTTTGTTTTCAGCTGATGGATGTGATTAGTTTTAGATCCTTCACAGGACAAAAAGAAAATCACAACTGAGACACGACTCATTGTTGAACATTTCCATCAGAATGACGGAGAAAAGCTTCAGATTTTCTCTGCTTTTTTGTCTTTCAGAGATATGAAAGATGTGTCCGTTCAAAAAATATCAAACAGCAAGCACATCTGAAAAACACAAGTACTGGCTGCTGAACAAAAAAGACATCCAATCATAGAAAAATACTGAGTCCGCACACCAGAAGCTGCTCCAATTAAATTAGATTTAAATGGAAATAGCTCCACATGTAACAACCACATGCAGACTCAAAATGAAAGATGTGTCACATTCAGCAGAGTCCTCGAGCTGTCGAGCTGTCGATCAAATCTCCAAACCCTGTTTCTCAGGATTTTACTGTATTTCATTGATCTCTGTCATTTCGATTCTGCAGCCACTTGTAGAAACACTTGAGATTGCCTCTTTGAGTGACATCATCAGATGACCAGTAGTTAATAAATCACATCACAAAGTGTAAAGGCATCCCATTGATGTGACATGGGATGGTGTGGGGGGTCCGGAGGGCCTTGAACCCTTCCAGCTGGGGTTCAAGGGTTTCCCTTCTGTCATGGACTCCAGTCGACGTTCACTTACTGATTGATGTGAATCTTCTCTGACAGACTCATTATCTGTTTCTCTGAGCTGCTCTGCTGTTGGAAGCAATCAAACACACAATGCTTTGAGTGACAGGGCTGCTGTGGAAAGTTCTCTCACACTGGCACCAAACTCCTGAAAATGTTCCTGACACACACAGATTCTTTTAATGCACACTTTATCTGGACTTTTCCCTGCCAGCCCCTCTAATAAAATATCTGCTGAAGTCTGACTTCAGCTCAAGATAGAATCACTCACTTTGAATCTTTGACGTGCTGTAACTCACCGACTCATTCCCTCAATTTACACAAAGACTTTGCACATAAAACACAGCCATGAGCAGCTGTACCATGTCACACAGGAGAACTACAAAATGACAAGAGAACTACAAGATTACAAGAGAAGTACAAGATCACAGGAGAACTACAAGATCACATGAGAACTACAAGATCACAAGAGAACTACAAGATTACAAGAGAACTACAAGATCACATGAGAACTACAAGATCACAAGAGAACTACAAGATCACATGAGAACTACAAGATCAGAGGAGAACTACAAGATCACAAGAGAACTACAAGATCACAAGAGAACTACAAGATCACATGAGAACTACAAGATCACAGGAGAACTACAAGATCACAAGAGAACTACAAGATCACAAGAGAACTACAAGATCACAGGAGAACTACAAGATCACATGAGAACTACAAGATCACATGAGAACTACAAGATCACAAGAGAACTACAAGATCAGAGGAGAACTACAAGATCACAGGAGAACTACAAGATCACATGAGAACTACAAGATCACAGGAGAACTACAAGATCACATGAGAACTACAAGATCACAAGAGAACTACAAGATCAGAGGAGAACTACAAGATCACAGGAGAACTACAAGATCACATGAGAACTACAAGATCACAGGAGAACTACAAGATCACAGGAGAACTACAAGATGACAGGAGAACTACAAGATGACAGGAGATCAGGAGTCTGTAAATTGTTTTTATTTTGAAATAGACCGGGCGCTGACTCAAATGTATCATTTTTCACATCACTGTTTTTTCACTGGTTTCAAAGTGAAGCAGGCAGAGTGAGACGAGGCATGAGGTCGACAGTCATCAGAGTTAGAGTGTTCAGAGAAGACAATATGTCGCTGAGTCGGCGCCTCTCTTGGTTATCTCCCCTCCTGGGAATCTGACGCTTTACAAAAGTCCATAATGGGTCAGAACCGTCTTTCTGCGTCTTATTGAAAAGAGACGAAGAATCCTTAAACTGCATGAAATTTCCATTTCAGGCGAAGATGCGGGGCATGAACGACTGTGGAAGGCAGATTGCTGTGACAAAATTGAATTCCCTGTGTGTGTGTGTGTGTGTGTGTGTGTGTGTGTGTATGTGTGTGTGTGTGTGTGTGTGTGTGTCTGTGTGTGTGTGTGTGTGTGTGTGTGTGTAAATCAGTGTGTGACCGTCATGTGTTGCGTTACGTGTGATTGTATTTCTGGGGGCGGGGCTACTGTGGAGGTTACATTATTAAGGGGGAGGAGTCAGAGGAGGCTGCTGGATGATGGATGTTGTTTTTCTTTTTCCTGCAGCCGACAGTCGCAGTGATGACTGTCCCTCCGAACATGGTTTCAGGCTGTGTGTGTGTGATAGAGCAGTGTGAGTGTGTGTGTGTGTGTGTGTGTGTGTACAGTGAGTGTGTGTGTGTGTGTGTGTGTGTGTGTGTACAGTGAGTGTGTGTGTGTGTGTGTGTACAGTGAGTGTGTGTGTGTGTGTGATAGAGCAGTGAGTGTGTGTGTGTGTGTGTGATAGAGCAGTGTGTGTGTGTGTGTGTGTGTGTGTGTGATAGAGCAGTGTGTGTGTGTGTGTGTGTGTGTGTGATAGAGCAGTGTGAGTGTGTGTGTGTGTGTGATAGAGCAGTGTGTGTGTGTGTGTGTGTGTGTGTGTGTGTACAGTGAGTGTGTGTGTGTGTGTGTGTGTGTGTGTGTACAGTGAGTGTGTGTGTGTGTGTACATTGAGTCTCAGTGGTTCTCAACTTCAGATATTTCTGATATTTTTCGACCAATCAGATTGATTTTATTGAAAAATAGAGTTTGGACCAAAGTCGTTACAAAACATGTGAAAGAAGCAAGAAACTGAACAAAACAAACATGTTAAAAACACCTCACAGACCCCACCTCTGGGTCCCGACCCACCTCTGAGGACCAGTGTGTTAGAGCACAGACAGACTGTCTTGTGGTGTTTTCAGGAAGATGCTCATTCTTTAAAGATCCTCAAATGTAAAGTCTGTATCATCTAAAATAATGCTCTTAACAAGAACATCAAATTTGACACCATTAATATCCCACAGTGAGTTTTTATATCTTTTATTAATGCCTGCAGCACCGTGTGTGTGTGTGTGTGTGTGTGTGTGTGTGTGTGTCTGTGTGTGTGTCTGTGTGTGTGTGTGTGTGTGTCTGTCTGTGTGTGTGTGTGTGTCTGTCTGTGTGTCTGTCTGTGTGTCTGTGTGTGTGTGTGTCTGTGTGTGTGTGTGTGTGTGTGTCTGTGTGTCTGTGTGTCTGTGTGTGTGTGTGTGTGTGTGTGTGTCTGTGTGTGTGTGTGTGTGTGTGTGTGTGTCTGTGTGTGTGTGTGTCTGTGTGTGTCTGTGTGTGTGTGTCTGTGTGTGTGTGTGTGTGTGTGTGTGTGTGTGTGTGTCTGTGTGTGTGTGTGTCTGTGTGTGTGTCTGTGTGTGTGTGTGTCTGTGTGTGTGTGTCTGTGTGTGTGTGTGTGTGTGTGTGTGTGTGTGTCTGTGTGTGTGTGTGTCTGTGTGTCTGTGTGTGTGTGTGTGTGTGTGTGTCTGTGTGTGTGTGTGTGTGTGTGTGTGTGTGTGTGTCAGACAGCTCCTGTTTCTCTTCAGGATGAGAGCAGGGCGTCCTCTCTGGATAGGATCAGAGCGTCTGGGTGCTCGGCCTCGCCGGCGTGCGTCTCTGCCTCTGTCTGTCTAACTGCCGGCAGTCATGGCAGGAAGATCGAGACCGCAGCTTTAGGGCGGCTCGATCGGCGCGTTGGCTGCCCTCTCCTCTCCGTCTTCTATCATCGTGCATTCACCCTCTGGGAGAAAGATTTGTCCCAGAATGAAACGTCTGAATAATGTGTGTCTGCGTTGTTTGGAGGGATTCAGAAACATCTCATCATCTGTTGTTTGAGGAAATGTCAGATTCTATGAATACAAATGACTTCCAATGCTCCTACTTTGAGGAGTCTCCTGTTGAAGACAGAAGAAGAGAGCAGATGGTTAAAGGTTCACTCCAGTTTTCTATCGCATATTTTTAAAGCTAAATTATTTTTGTTTAAAGGTCAAATATGATGTAACATGTGTCTCTAGTCCGTCTACAAACCCCCCAATGATGAGAAAAGTCCATCCTCTCCGTCTTCTCCCTGCTACACTTTTCATAAAATGTGTGCTCAAACAGGCCGTTTGGAGATTTTCCCTTCATGACATCACAAAGGGCAGTAGCCCCTCCCCCAGGTGGGTGACACTCCCACAGCTAGGTGTTTGTTCTGCCCTCTGAGTCTGCCTTCTCACCGTAAACAATAGGACATGGAGCGAGAAAGACAGAGTACACCCAATCCCTTCCAGAGAGGGGGCGTGGTCAGACACAGCTCATTTACATATTTAAAGCTACAGACACAGAAACAGTCTGTTCTGAGCAGGGCTGAAATAGAGGGGTTTATAGACATGATCAAATACAGGATCAGAGTGGATTTAGAACAAGAAACTTCACAGACATGTTTTGAGGAGCTCTGAGAATTATTTACACTGAAGAGGAGGAGAATGTGTGTGTGTGTGTGTGTGTGTGTGTGTGTGTGTGTGTGTGTGTGTGTGTGTGTGTAGCCGTCCTGCCTGTGTGACGTTGCTGTGAGCACAGACAGAGATAGATAGTCGTGTAGCAGCAGAGGGTCAACGATTCAGCTGGATCAGCTCCATCTCGAGCACCTGCAGCACAAACAAGCCGACACTGAAGGACGAAAACAGTCAACGTTTACAGAAACAGAAATCGTGCTCACTTTGGGTTCATCACTGAGACAGTGTGTGTGTGTGTGTGTGAGAGAGAGAGAGAGAGAGAGAGAGAGAGAGCGTGTGTTAGATTCAGTTTGTTTTTCCTGCTCCAGTAATGGTACGTTTACGATCCTACTTTCATCCATCTCCACTTATTGACTTACAGAACCCTCAAGCTTGTTTAATCAGAGACACTATGCCAGTGATGCTAAGAGAGCTCCAGATAAGTCCTGTTATTGTTGTAGTCGCAGCAGCTGCTGGACAGTAGCAGATATCTGACCCGACAGATGTTGGCTGTCGATCAGCTTCATCAGTGTTAGAGTGATCGATTCCACTCAGCCATGTTTATTGATTCCTGTCAGGCTGTGCGTTTAGAAAAGCAGAGCAGCTTATGGTTGTTTCTTGCCTGGAGGCGTGAGGACCTGCAACACGTCCAGTTAGGACCTGAAAGTCCAGGAGAGCAGAGGCACAGTGATGGAGTAAATCTTCCTCTAATCTGTACAGAAAAAGAAAATACAGACATGTCCTTACATTCCTGTATCATGCTAGCATTTGAATAATGAATTATTTCCTGTCCCGGGAGTCATCTTTGGTGATTTAATAGTAAATGTGATTATTTACTGAGAATAACATTATAGATATTGATTGCATATTTTGTAATTTGAATGAATCTTCACATCAATCTTTTGATCAGATCCCTCAAACAGGACGGGAAAGGATTCTTTACCCGACAGGAAAAATCCACTTTGAATCCTGTTAGCTGTGATGTTTAACACCCGTGGGGTCACAGGAAGAACCTCTCGACACCGAACAAGCTGGAACAATTCTTGGTATTTGTCAGATATCTCCCCGTTGGTTTGCTGAACTAGCTAGGATCAAGTGCCTCGAGGTGCCTTGATCCCCTTTTTCTGTAAGTCAACTTCTGCTCAGGGAATCAACCCGACCAGAGAAAATAACCTCCCTCTCAGAGGATCCAACTGTCACGCAAGATCAACTTCCCTAAATAACGAGCCACCCCCCTCGCCCCCCTCGCCTGCCGCCAATAAACAAAAGCAGAAAATGATGAATCTGTTCGAGCTGAGGCGCCTTTTCAAGACTTCTAGCTGCTGTTCACATCAGACGAGGATTCAGGGAAGTGACTGGAATGACAATGTGGACTAATCCGTGTTCTCTTTTCCTCTCCGTTGTTCTTCATGGTTACATTGTTTTCACCACGCTGTCGATACGTATAAATGACTCAAATGGAAATTGATTCTCTTACAGGATGTCCACTTTTCTTCAAACTCACTTTTTATAGGTAATAGGGGTCAAAGGTCAACGGGAGTTATTGATTTCTGAACACGGCTGCAGACAGGAGCCCCTCCCTCGCTCGCTCACTCATCCCGCCCCGGACTCTTCCACACACACACACACACACACACACACACACACACACACACACACACACACACACACACACACACACACACACACACACACACACACACACACACACACACACACACACACACACACAGATCCAGAAACAGCTGCCTCAGCGTCAGGACCGGGCTGCTTACTAAGCGGTCCTTCATTCTGCTGCTGAGGTGTTTGTTGGGTTTATATCTGAGGAGGGTCTCGGGCTGATGCATTGAGTGTGTGTGTGTGTGTGTGTGTGTGTGTGTGTGTGTGTGTGTGTGTGTGTGTGTGTGTGTGTGTGTGTTTCCTGTACTCTGCTTTTGGATCTCTCTCGTCTTGTGTGATTGTGCAGAACTGATTGTTGTGCTCGTTGAAGCTCATTTGCAAACATCTGTTAGCGAGTAGATTAGCCGAGGTCACAACGCGCTCCAGGTCAATATTTGAGGAGCAGCAGCACGGCCGGGCGGTCACACCGAGCCGGTCCTGACCCCCTGAAACAGAACAGGTTTGATCCCCTTCAGCTGTCAGAGAAGAACTGCAACATGTGTCAAAGTATTCATCACAAAGAAAGCAAGAAGAATGTCATGACACATCGGGAGGTTTATGGACGACTGTCCAAAGGAAGCCAAAGTGTCCACTTCTTAAAGCCCCTAAATAAATAAGACCCTAAAATGTCAAACACACACTTCCTGTAACGTTGAGTTTTCTGCAGTGGCTTCAGGAAGACAAATTCGGCCTGACTCCACAGACGAAGGGCTTCACGCGAAAAGCCCTCCACCAAGAATAAAAATTAAAGAAATATCACAATAATGATGATTAACCATGAGTCAACCCTTTAAGTGATTAGTAAGGCGTGCCTTGACTATTCATGGACATAATATCACATAATATTTTACGTCTATCTTGCCATTTCCAATAATTTACACTTACTGAAAGTGATAGCTGTAGTCCTAACTTTTATTTTATAACGGACCCCCGGAGTAAACTTGCATTTCAAAGCGGGCCGCGGCAGTCTTTAGTTTGGGAAAGGCTGGTATAAGGAGTTGTGTGGCTGGTCAGTGGAGCATGAAGGCGGGGTTGGGATGGGGGTTTTCTTGACTTTGTTCAGGTATCATGCTGCGCCGCTGTTTTTGTGTTTGTTTGGTTTGATTTAAAATCTGTGCAGCTTTGTGAACGTGTAGAAACATTTTCATGAACTGAAAGATACTTTTGTTCAATTCAATTTGATATATGAAACAATGTTGTAGGTATTTTGTCTAATGGGGGGGGGGGGGGGGGAGTGTGCAGCTTGTACTTTTGTGTCTGTATGTTTACCTCGTTGTGCACATTGTGGTGGAAAAACAAGCTCTTACCTGAAACCAGATGTGCTCATGCAGTTGATAGATTTCAGACTTTGTTGTTTGTTTTTCTGACCGCCTCGGCGTAAAAGAACGGAACAAAGCAGAGAGTGAAGCAGGACGGCCTCACACGACTCAAGTGAGCGGCCCCTCGCCGTGTTCTTGTACTTGTTGACTCAGTGGGTCTGTCTCGAGTGGTTCTTATTTTCTTTCCTGTCTGAGCTTCCTCCAGAACACATTCTGCAGGAGGAGTTTTTCATCAACTGCTCCCTAAGAGGATTGGGCCACCTTATCACGGTGGAGAGGTTTACATGCCTTTTTTGACCCGAGAGCTTGGGGGAGGAGAGGGGGGGGGGGGGGTATGGGTATGGGGGGCCTTGAGCACTAGTCACAGATAGATTCTCTCTGGAAAATTGTTCCCTGAGAGAGACACAGACAAAGAGCATTTCATAGAGCGCTGGTGTCGCCTCAAATGGAGCAGCTGAGGAGGGAGCTGTGTGGGGTACCAGCGAGGGGGGGGGGGGGGGGGGGTGAGGACCTCTTCTGCAGAGCTGAGATATTAAAAAATCAATAAATGAAGAGCAGCCGCATCGCTCAAAGACAGATAATTACTGCTGATGTTTTAATTTGAGAACTAATAAAGAGATACACAGTGAACATCCACAAGTCAAACTTTACTGCACGTCATAGATTCAGTACTTCTGGAGTGACTGCAGCTGAGTCAAACAGATCGCTCAGTGGTTAGTTTGCACGCCCCATGTACGGAGGCTGTAGACCTCCAAGCGGGCGGCCATGGTTCAAATCCAACCTGTGGCTCCTTTCCTGCACTGTCCAATCTAGTAATTTTTAATTTATATTTTATTGATCCCGTGAGGGGAAATTCAGTTTTACACAAACATAGACCGAAATACACAAACAGGATCCTATGCATTAATGGAGAGGTCTCAGAGTGAGGGGGCTGCCCACAGCGAGCATGGACTTGAACTCATTCATCACATTTCAGTCGTACTTTAATTAATTTTTTGAGTTCTGGGAGAACGTGCACAAAGGGTGAGGACGGATTGTTTATAATATCCTGAACAAGTGCAAGAACACAAATAAATATATATATATATATACATCAGTGTTCAGAGGAATGCATGCACACAACTCTGTGCAGAGCTCACAGGATTCTCTGCAGGCACAGAGCTCAGCTCTGTGAGACACACACACACACACACACACACACACACACACACACACACACACTCCAGCCTGGGATCGTTGGATGCACTTTCTCACGAACACAAACACAGGATGGCTTACAGCGTCTCATCCCGTCAGGGGGAAACCTCACAGTGAAAGTGCGATGGATAGCAGTTGACAGCCAGCAGGAGATGAGTAACTGTTGGCTGTTTGTGTTTTTTAGGTGTTTTTTTATGGCGCAGTGCGGAGCAGCGGGGGGGCTGTTTGGTGGAGTGAATCAGCATGCGTGTGGTTGGTAAATTGGAAAGGAAGGTCACGGACTCACAGCTGATTTCCACCACTGACTTTGCTTTAAAGGACACATTTAATGCATTCCAGGAGCACTGGAGTGATAAAGTGTCTGTTTTTCCCTTTTGATAACCACTTTTCTCTGAACCGCCTCGGCTCAGTCTGCCTTGTTTTTCTTTTCTTTTTTTTAATCTTGGAGGAGTGTGAATCCAAAATAGTTTCCATCGAGTTTCAGCGTTTTTGTTTATTTGTGACGATTCCTTGCGGAGGAGGAACCGGTGCTGTTAATGTTGCTTAACCAAGATAATAGTAAATGTATTGATTCAGTCTGTAGGGACTTGAAAAATGAAGTGTAACATCCTGCAGTTCCCGGAGTGTCCACTAGAGGCTGGCTGCAGAAGCACAGGAAGTCACATACACACCCATTCTAAAAAGCCTGTTTTTACAGCAGAGATTAACATGTTTACAGCCTGGTTCAAAAAACCAAATAGGTGTGATTAGCTCATGTCTGGATGGACACACACTGTACGGGGGGTGAATGTTTTGATGACTCATCAGTTTTGATTTGATGAAGGATAAGAGTTATTCACAATAAGGCGTGTAGCTGACCTGATTGACAGGTGGGCGCGGTGTAACGGTTTGTCAGGAGGTTTAAAACCCGCCTCAGCTCCAGCTCTCAGCCTGTCGTTAGGTTGACTGGAAGTTAGGCTTCATCCGTTCATATTTACGATATATTGTTTATGCTAAGCTAGGTGAGCATAATCATGCTGTAACAGATCGTTTCTGTTCCACTAACTGAAAGGTACATTTTCCTTTTTTTTTCGTTCCTTCTCCTTCCTGAATCAATAAGGAATGATTCTGTAAAAATATTTATTCTCCCTCGAACACAGAGCTCTGAATAAATCTGTTTCAGACAAAATCAACTCGTGGTCATTGTTCCCGTCGACAGCGGCAGTGTTTGTTCTTTTTTTTTATTCTTGACAAATAACACACACAACTCGATTACTTTAATCTCTCTCAGAATTCATCAGCACACAACTCGTCCACAGCCCGAGGGTGTTCTCTCTGTCATGTTGGGTTCAGTTTGTGCGCTGCAGTAACGTCTCCTCTTAATGTCAGCTGTCCTGACTCTCTGCAGACGGGCGGCGTGCTCGTGTCGGCCCGGTGTGTCACATTACAACTCTTAATGTTTTTTTTTTGGCGGGAACATCTATCATTCTTTTATCGGCCTCAGGGATGTTTCTGTATCGATCAGCTGACCTACTTCCTTTTGTGAGCCAAGAAAGTAATCCATGAAAACGTTGCAGCAGACACAAACACGCCGCGGAGGGTCGTCCGCTGAAGGCGTGCAGCGAGGAATCTGATTTATGATTTTCACACTCACTCACTAAACTTTCAAAGTGAAGGTATTTTTCTGTTTAGCACTTTTTAAAAACTAGCTCTCCATGAAGAACTGACCGCTCACAGTTTGAAGTTCAAATGGTGAACTGCAGGATCGTGTGGTAGTCCTTCAAACCTCGAGACCACCTTCTGGAGGTCTCGGTCTCAGACTGGGCGGACTTCAGGAAACGCCTCTTTCTAAAATAAATATCAAACTGTAGTTTGATTTTTATCCCTCGGTTACCTCTGCAACCTTCCCGGTGACACAAGATGAAGATTTCTCAGTGACATTTATGGTCTTGGTCTTGGACTCTGCCTCGAACCCTAAATGTCTTGGTCTTGGTCTCGGTCTCGGTCTCGACCTGCTTTGGTCTTGGTCTTGGACTCGGCTTTGATACCTAAATGTCTTGGTCTTGATCCCTAATGTCTTGGTCTGGTCTTGGTCGCGCCATGCCTTGGTCTTGGTCCTGGACTCGGCCTTGATCCCTAAATGTCTTGGTCTGGTCTTGTCTTGATCCCTAAATGTCTTGGTCTGGTCTTGTCTTGATCCCTAATGTCTTGGTCTGGTCTTGTCTTGATCCCTAATGTCTTGGTCTGGTCTTGATCTCGCCATGCCTTGGTCTTGGTCTGGTCTTGGTCTTGATCCCTAATGTCTTGGTCTGGTCTTGGTCGCGCCATGCCTTGGTCTTGGTCCTGGACTCGGCCTTGATCCCTAAATGTCTTGGTCTGGTCTTGTCTTGATCCCTAAATGTCTTGGTCTTGATCCCTAATGTCTTGGTCTTGATCCCTAATGTCTTGGTCTGGTCTTGGTCTTGATCCCTAAATGTCTTGGCCTGGTCTTGATCTCGCCATGCCTTGGTCTTGGTCTGGTCTTGGTCTTGATCCCTAATGTCTTGGTCTGGTCTTGATCTCGCCATGCCTTGGTCTTGGTCTGGTCTTGGTCTTGATCCCTAAATGTCTTGGTCTTGATCCCTAAATGTCTTGGTCTTGATCCCTAATGTCTTGGTCTGGTCTTGGTCGCGCCATGCCTTGGTCTTGGTCCTGGACTCGGCCTTGATCCCTAAATGTCTTGGTCTGGTCTTGGTCTTGATCCCTAATGTCTTGGTCTGGTCTTGGTCTTGATCCCTAATGTCTTGGTCTGGTCTTGGTCGCGCCATGCCTTGGTCTTGGTCTGGTCTTGGTCTTGATCCCTAATGTCTTGGTCTGGTCTTGATCTCGCCATGCCTTGGTCTTGGTCTGGTCTTGGTCTTGATCCCTAAATGTCTTGGTCTTGATCCCTAAATGTCTTGGTCTTGATCCCTAATGTCTTGGTCTGGTCTTGGTCGCGCCATGCCTTGGTCTTGGTCCTGGACTCGGCCTTGATCCCTAAATGTCTTGGTCTGGTCTTGTCTTGATCCCTAATGTCTTAGTCTTGGACTCGGTCTTGAACCCTAAATGTCTTGGTCTTGGTCTCGGAGCACTCTGGTCTTGACTTCAGTACTAACACACACACAGCTCCGTTCTCTCGGTTATAACCCCGGTTTCAGAGGGGGGGGAGGGGGGTCACTTGGTCTTTTCACCTCTGTGACCTTCATGTTGAAGGCGACCAATCACAGAGACGTAAATATCGTGCCATGATGCGTCAGTCTGCAGAGGGCGACTCTGGCAGATGCTTAAAAACTGTTTTAATGGTCAGTTTAAACCAGTCTGGTTTCCATGGTTACCGACTGTTTACCTCTGATTTTTTTGAAAACGCCCCGATGCTCCGTGTTTGTGGATCCTCGGCAGCCAAACAGAAAAACAAGTATTCTCTGCGGTGGTGTGTAAACAAGGATTACAAAGATAGTCATGCTTCTTGTTGCTCATTGTTTGCTGGAGCTCGGCTGTGAAGAGGGCCGACAGAATCCCGGTCGGCCGCAGAGTCAAATATTTACACCGCCCCTCGAATCGTCTGCTGGAGCGCCGTGGCCGCAGCCTGGTGGAGAACAGAGCAGAGTCTGTGAGCTGCTGGTAACATGTTTCTTTTCACTAGCAAGGAGCACGCCACAACAGTATTAGTTTGAACATTTCATGTGGATTGTAAGATATATTGACAGATGTGTTTGTATGAGAGCGGTGGAGGGGTGAGAGGGGCGTCGTCTTTCAGACCGGGCTGGGAGGTTGATCGGGCGAGCGAGAGACTCAGAGTGGGGGTTCTGTCTCGGGTATGGATCCACCCGAACTGATTATGGCCCCAGACTGTGGGAGGGAAGGGATGAGGAAGGAGGGAAGGGATAAGGGGGTAGGGAAGGAAGGGATAAGGAAGGAGGGAAGGGATGAGGAAGGAGGGAAGGGATAAGGGGGTAGGGAAGGAAGGGATAAGGAAGGAGGGAAGGGATGAGGAAGGAGGGAAGGGATAAGGGGGTAGGGAAGGAAGGGATAAGGAAGGAGGGAAGGGATGAGGAAGGAGGGAAGGGATAAGGGGGTAGGGAAGGAAGGGATAAGGAAGGAGGGAAGGGATGAGGAAGGAGGGTGAATGGATGAGAAGTAGGGAAGGGAGGGTGGGTAGAAGGATCTGAGACAAACGGGTTGTGGTGAGGTGGCCAGGTGTTAAGTAGGCTGTCAGGTAATTGGAGGTAGGCGTGGTCTAAGTTAATACATTAACTCCATTTATA
>NC_083627.1:1002986-1009280 GCF_963584025.1 Labrus mixtus
ATTAATAAAAACTTTTCATCCTGGAAGAGAATCCAGGCAGAAATCACGTTTCCGTAGCAACATAATTGTCAAAACAATTGAAGGCAGTAACACTGATTTAATCAGCAGGAGGAGAGAAAAAAAAGATTTCAAGAGAACAAACCAAACAAAATGAAACGCTTTTATCACCCAGCCTCCGCTTCATTTATTACAGACCTAACTTTTCTTTTTAAAGGCCTCCTAAAGGTGACTTCAGAGTGACGAGCACGCCGAGCGCAGTGAAGCCGAGTCATTTGCTCAGCGGGAGGACGAGGACGGCCGGTGTGGTGCCAGCATTAGAGCGCCAGCTTCTATAAAAAAACAACAACACATAAAAAAAATGGAGAACTGTACTGTAACATGGAACTCCTGGGCGCCGTGAGTAGATGTAATTAATACGCGGGGGGAGCAGGCCGCGCTCGCTCTGCCCTCCGAGCTCCCTGGGACGTGGACTGTACTCAGCTTTGTGGGTAAGCCGACCCAAACTGATGTTGATTGATCGCTGTGTAGAGTCCCGACACGCTCGTCATCTTTTACTTGAGTTCCTTTCATTTTGTTTTTTTGTAAAACTGCAACATGACAAAGAGAATAACAACATTTCAGTACAGACAACAAGTATACATTTACAAAGTCTAAACATTGCTATGTAAATTCAAGGAAGCACAGAAATGCAGAAAAATGCTAATTCAACACAAAGCTACATGCTATCATAACCATGAGGAAAACAGTTAGCTACTACATTTAGCATTAGCTAAAAAAGACAAAAACAACTAAAAGTTTCTGACTTGGATTTTGTTTTAATAGCTCAACATTTTTATAATGAACTGAACATAAAACTTACAGACAAACGGACTCCAAGGCAGAAGCGTCAGCAGCAACATGTCTGTCTCTCTCTGTCCTTCTGACTGCTCCACTGCAGCGTGTGACGACCATGAACTAATGTTAAAATGTTTTTAATCTTTTAAATCTAACTTATTATGACCACTTATTTGAACATTTTTTAACTGAATTCAAATTACTGACTTCAAAATAAAGGCAGCACACAGACTGAAAGGACGAGAAGCAGCCGGTCATCCAAACACATCTTTAAATCTTTAGTTTGGAGCAGCGGTTCAGAGAACTTCAGAAACGTTTGTGTTCTGACTTGTTCAGTGTTCTCTCTCGCAGCTGCAGATGTTTGAAATGCTCCTCCGGTCTGGTGCATCGCTCTGCGTCTCAGGCAGCAGAATACTGATTGATGATCGATCGTGCATTAGCGGCCCTTCACACAAGCGTCTCAGCCGCACAGCCGCCGTGCTAAACTCACAATATGCTCCGTGCATTCACCCAACAAACAGCCCGACGCCGCCTCTCCTCCTCATCCCTCCCGAGGGTGTTTGTGTAGGATGCATTTTGTTTTCACAACAACAGCTTAATTTGCATGCAGGATTTGACACATTCACCGCCACCACAGCTGCTCATTTCACATTTTCCATGCTGCCTTTTGATTAAAAGAAAATTAAATATCCAGGCCGACAGCACACATTCTAACTCTCCAACCAGATTTTGTTCTCAACGATCCCGTCGAATCGTTCGAGGAGCGGCTGTTTTTATTTAGAACCTTTTTGGGTTTTTCTTATTTTTTTTTCTCAGCGTTTTAGTAATAACGGTTTGTTCCCAACAGAGTCAAGTCAAATGATTTTTTAATGGAAAAGAATTCAATGGGCAAACTGTCTCGGCTGAACTCACTTTAAAAAAAACATTTTTTTTAACAAATCTTTGGAATAACATGTTCCACATAAATAAATCATAAAGTCTGTCCTGTGTAAATGTGTCTCTGAGTCCTGACTGTATACAATGAGGGAGAAGCTCGAGTCCCGCTGGCTGTGTTGTTGTCAGAGCCGTGTTTACATGGACGGGACGGCCGGCTCCTCCCCTTGTGTATAAAAGCTGTTTTAGTCAAGAACTAGAGAGAAGAAGAAGAACATACTCACTGATTATTTGGATGTTAGTAAGAGTTTTTAGATCACGCTCATTCTGTGTCAGTTTACATGAAATGTGAAGCTACGAGCTAACTAAAGAGCGCTAACATTAGCATGCTAACACAACAATGTGAAGCTACGAGCTAACTAAAGAGCGCTAACATTAGCATGCTAACACAACAATGTGAAGCTACGAGCTAACTAAAGAGCGCTAACATTAGCATGCTAACACAACAATGTGAAGCTACGAGCTAACTAAAGAGCGCTAACATTAGCATGCTAACACAACAATGTGAAGCTACGAGCTAACTAAAGAGCGCTAACATTAGCATGCTAACACAACGATTCAGGACACAGGTGATTGTAGCTCGAATAAGGACGATTTTGTCCACTGCTTGTGCTTGACTCCTTCGTGCATATGTAGCGAGTGGAGGGGGGTTGGAGGTGTGTCTCTGGAGGAGAGCTGTTGACTGTCTCAACCTGATTCTAAAAGAGATAAAGATCCAAGAAGTGACTTTAGGAGAGCGGTGCTGGAATGTGTTCGGGTCAGTGTTTCATTACTACCATTTCCAGCTCGTACAACCTGTCAGATCACAACTAGTTGCTGTCAGTTTGCAGACAGGTTGAAGATTTGGATTCAGTGTCTGCGGGCTTCACGACACAGGCTGCTCAGAGAGAGAGAGAGAGAGAGAGAGAGACAGAGAGACAGAGACAGAGAGAGAGAGAGAGAGAGAGAGACAGAGACAGAGAGAGAGACAGAGAGAGAGACAGAGAGAGAGACAGAGACAGAGAGAGAGACAGAGAGAGAGACAGAGAGAGAGACAGAGAGAGAGAGAGAGAGAGAGCGAGAGAGAGAGAGCCAGAGAGAGAGTTAGAGAGAGAGACAGAGAGAGAGAGAGACAGAGAGAGAGAGAGGGAGAGAGTTAGAGAGAGAGAGAGAGAGAGAGACAGAGAGAGACAGAGACAGAGAGAGAGAGAGAGACAGAGAGAGAGAGAGAGTTAGAGAGAGAGAGAGAGAGAGGGAGAGAGAGAGAGAGAAAGAGAGAGAGAGAGAGTTAGAGAGAGAGACAGAGAGAGAGAGAGAGACAGAGAGAGAGAGAGAGAGAGAGAGAGAGAGAGAGAGGCAGAGAAAGACAGAGAGAGAGAGAGAGAGAGAGAGAGAGAGAGTTAGAGAGAGAGAGATAGAGAGTTAGAGAGAGAGACAGAGAGAGAGAGTTAGAGAGAGAGAGAGAGAGAGAGAGGGAGAGAGAGAGAGAGAGAGACAGAGAGAGAGAGAGAGAGAGAGAGACAGAGAGAGACAGAGAGAGAGAGAGAGAGAGAGTTAGAGAGAGAGAGAGAGAGAGTTAGAGAGAGAGAGAGAGAGGGAGAGTTAGAGAGAGAGAGAGAGAGAGAGAGAGCGAGAGAGAGAGAGAGCGAGAGAGAGAGAGAGAGACAGAGAGAGAGAGAGAGAGAGAGACAGAGAGAGACAAGAGAGAGAGAGAGAGAGTTAGAGAGAGAGACAGAGAGAGAGAGAGAGAGAGAGAGAGAGGGAGAGTTAGAGAGAGAGAGAGAGAGAGAGCGAGAGAGAGAGAGAGCAAGAGAGAGAGACAGAGAGAGAGAGCAAGAGAGAGAGACAGAGAGAGAGAGAGAGAGAGAGAGCTTTTTTCCTTCTCTGTAGTTCTAACAGAGTCAGATGCTCGGGCGGCGCACATGTTAACTTTGATCGATACCGAGAAGATAATCTCGCCTTTTTGAAAAGATAAGAGGACATAAAACAAGACGAGGTTTTAATGACGGGGGAAGGGAAAGTGGGTCACTGCAGCGAAGTGAAGAAAATAAAGCAACTTGTAGAAAGATTGGAGGAAAAGATAACGAGGTGCCTCTATCAAAACTGATCGCACTGACAGAGTGATATTTACCAAACACACGTTCTCAAACGGACGTGTGTGTTTGAGAACGTGGAGGTCGCTGAGCCCGTTAAACAGACGAGCACTTCCTGCGCCCACGGTGAGCTGAGGCCTTTGAAAATCAGGAAGACGTTTTAAATAAAATGTAAAGTTATATTCGCAGCATTTATAATATTTTCTCCAAATGGCCATCCAACCACTGATCGCTGACATCGTGCCCGTTTCCTCGCCAGCTGTCTGGCTCCGCCGTCTGCTTCATATTCTCGATGAATCCAAGGCTGATGAGTGTCAACAGCTCCAAGCCTGTACAGATTGTGCAGCCAAGGCCAACAGACATGACGACCGGGCGCTATACTGGAAACACAGCAGGTGTGATTCACATGCACCTTTTCTGTAGCGTTCAATGTGATGTCATCCCCGAGAGACTCAAACTCAGACTTTACATCAAAAGGAAGAGTAGCCTGCAGAGGAAATTCACAGGAAGAGCTGTAAGCATGCACGCTCTCTCATGGCAACTTGTGGTAAAAAATGGCGGTTAACTTCTGAACTTTATAATGACCTCATTTCATGTTTTTGCGTCTTAAATCCCCGACAGCTCCGGGTGATATCAGGTTTCAGATCTCCAGATTTCCATCCCCGCAGTAATGGTTCTGAAATAGAAGGAAATGCTTCCTCGCTCATGTAGCGTGATCATCGTTCTATTTCCCCTCCGATGTTATAACAAAAAGAAATATTCACGTCCACTCTCTTTTACAGCAGGTTGATCAGAAACTCCTTCAGGAAACTGATGAAATCAACGGCCGAGATGAGGTGGTTAGAGGGGGAAAGTGGAAACATCCAAAAAGGAAATTACAATCTGTGTTTCTGGAAAGCAGTGAACATGTGAGACTGAGAGTTTTTCAAAGTGTAAGATTGGATTTTTCTACCAAAGATACGACTGCAGCTGTCACCTCCTATAACTCAGAACAGCTCATATTTATCCAACTGATGTAGGAAGACGTCTTTTTAAAAGAAAAGAACATGAAACATAAAGTCGACTATATTCTCTCCTGTGATCTTGTAGTTCTCCTGTGATCTTGTAGTTCTCCTGTGATCTTGTAGTTCTCTTGTGATCTTGTAGTTCTCTTGTGATCTTGTAGTTCTCCTGTGATTTTGTAGTTCTCCTGTGATCTTGTAGTTCTCCTGTAGTTCTCCTGTGATCTTGTAGTTCTCCTGTGATCTTGTAGTTCTCCTGTAGTTCTCCTGTGATCTTGTAGTTCTCCTCTGATCTTGTAGTTCTCCTGTGATCTTGTAGTTCTCCTGTGATCTTGTAGTTCTCATGTGATGTTGTAGTTCTCTTGTGATCTTGTAGTTCTCATGTGATGTTGTAGTTCTCATGTGATCTTGTAGTTCTCATGTGATGTTGTAGTTCTCTTGTGATCTTGTAGTTCTCATGTGATGTTGTAGTTCTCTTGTGATCTTGTAGTTCTCATGTGATGTTGTAGTTCTCCTGTGATCTTGTAGTTCTCATGTGATCTTGTAGTTCTCATGTGATCTTGTAGTTCTCATGTGATGTTGTAGTTCTCTTGTGATCTTGTAGTTCTCATGTGATGTTGTAGTTCTCTTGTGATCTTGTAGTTCTCATGTGATGTTGTAGTTCTCCTGTGATCTTGTAGTTCTCATGTGATCTTGTAGTTCTCATTTGATGTTGTAGTTCTCATGTGATCTTGTAGTTCTCCTGTAGTTCTCCTGTGATTTTGTAGTTCTCCTGTGATCTTGTAGTTCTCCTGTAGTTCTCCTGTGATCTTGTAGTTCTCCTGTGATCTTGTAGTTCTCCTGTAGTTCTCCTGTGATCTTGTAGTTCTCCTGTGATCTTGTAGTTCTCCTGTGATCTTGTAGTTCTCCTGTGATCTTGTAGTTCTCCTGTCATCTTGTAGTTCTCCTGTGATCTTGTAGTTCTCCTGTGATCTTGTAGTTCTCATGTGATGTTGTAGTTCTCTTGTGATCTTGTAGTTCTCCTGTGATCTTGTAGTTCTCCTGTGATCTTGTAGTTCTCCTGTGATCTTGTAGTTCTCCTGTGATCTTGTAGTTCTCCTGTGATCTTGTAGTTCTCCTGTGATCTTGTAGTTCTCCTGTGATCTTGTAGTTCTCCTGTGATCTTGTAGTTCTCTTTTAATCTTGTAGTTCTCCTGTGATCTTGTAGTTCTCCTGTGATCTTGTAGTTCTCTTTTGATCTTGTAGTTCTCCTGTGATCTTGTAGTTCTCCTGTGATGTGAGTACAGCTGCTCATTACTGTGCTCCTATTCTATGACAGGACTTGAACCATTTTTTAAGAAAACATCTGTATCAGGTTTTCACAATCTGAGTTTCTCTATTTAATTATGTTTGACATTTAATATTTGACACAAGTCATCTGCACAGCTAAATAAAGTCAGAAGTCATTTCCTGTT